>NC_142670.1:1515000-1517500 GCF_964200805.1 Pocillopora damicornis
ATAGCGAATCGTTAACTTCGTTATCGAAAATCACGTTGAGCGCAATTATAACAGATCTCTGACGCAGCGCCGTCTTGGATTGCGTGGCGCACCAAATCGAGGCTGGACGGGCATAAGGTATAGGTTTGTGTTACATTACAGTGTTTTGAGTGACGATTTCAAGCAAGCATGGCCCACGATCATTGCTGCGTTAATTTCTGTAGTAACGACAAACGAAATAAAAGTGATGAGAATTTATCTTTCCTCAACTTTCCTTCTAATAATTTATTGAGGTCGAAGTGGATTGCCGAAGATGAAGGGCCGGATTTCGAGGTAAGAGTCGCGTCGTGATCGATGATCAGTGTTATTAGCGATCGACTTTCCCTTTTGATGTAAGACTCAGCCAGCATTTTTTATCTATGAAATATTTATTCATTTCATGTCCATAAACCTGGATTCAATTAATGAATCGAATATTCTTTTTACAATATGTTTTTTATATTACTTTTGGCTCAAGCTGTCAAACACACATGGTTCTGTTTTGTTGTTTTGATTCATTCGGATTTGGTATTATGAATTATGAGATTCTCCCTCGTTTATTCGCGTTATAATTTGCGGTTTTAAACGAATTTTCCAGATAAAGAAAGGCTTTACTCTGGTGTGCTTGGCTCACCCCAAGCCGGAGGATATGTAAAAGACTATAACTGGGCTTACAGGTCTGAAACATCGCAATTTTCATGGACCAAGGAGGGTAAAGACCGCCAAAAAAACAAATTTCAAGAGTAAAAAAAAATTTGCGGACCAGCAAGCAGAAGAGAAGCGACCTCAATTTTTTGTCAATTAAATCCAGTTCAATAGTCATAAATTAAAAATCTGCTGGCTGAGTCTTCAATCAAAAGGAAAAGTCGATCGCTAATAAATATGACGACGCGACTCTTCCCTTACCAAAATTAAGTACACTTTTAGTATACTATTTCTGTAATCAAAGTGTACTGCAAATAAGTTACACAAAGTATACTTTCAGTAGACTTGAAGTATAGGTTACAGAGCTACTAAAAGTATACTTGTAGTATACTTGTTCCCACCTGAAATTGGAACACCCAAAAGTATACTTGAAGTATACTTGAAAGGTACTGAAAATTTTGCAGTGCACTTGAAGTATACTTCATGAGTAAAACCACTAGTGGCAAACTGACAAGTACAGTATACTTAAAGTATACTTTAAGTATACTTAGAGTGTATTCAAGATATTATAAATGAATGGCATACATACCTGCAGCCAGGTAAATTAATATGCACGAACAGGCATGCAACCACTAGTTCATACGGCATATATTCAGCTGTATTATAGACTTGGCCGAGTCAGATAAGCATTCAAGCAAAAGTATGAAATTCATGTCTTTAATTTATTTGGTACAACTGACCATGACAAATAACCTAAAATTTGTACAATAAAAGACTGCTTCTAAATTGTCTTTTGATGCAAAAATATATATTTTACAATGAAATCCATCATTGGATTATTTCATAAATTTTAACAATAAATTCCATGCAAATTAGAACTGACTCTCACAATGTTGGGATACTTACAAAAACTATTCATCGTTTTAAAACGAAGAATATCTATAAAATGGACTTCATCATTCAATCATGTAAAACAGAAACAAATTTCATGAAAATCAGCAATGTCACTTACAATGTCTCTAGTTGGAATTAAAGCCAATAAAAAAATGGTTGTTGTAAAATGTAATAATCAAAAAATTGACTTTGTTATTTAATAATTAGAGAAGCAAGCAAGCCTTGTGCAAATCATAATAGAAAATAGTCTATCTACTGAGTATCCAATCATATCATTTTAATTAATCTTAATTCAATCGATTCAATTGTTTACTTTCCTGGCAGGTTGCCAACCACTTGCCCTTGTGGTTAGAGAACTAATTTATTTCTCAGGGCTTGCTTGATTGTAGAGGCCTTCCCCCCTTGCTTTACCACAAAATCTGCAAAGAAAAAGAAACACAGGAGCTTAACTTTTTAGACTTATGCATGACAACAAGGTTGTGTTACTTTGGAAAGACTCATACCACAATCAATAATCCGAGATCACTTAGATCAAAGGAACTTCTGAATACTTGCTTGGAGTTGTTTTCCTCACTTTTTTTATATGGATGGTCCCAAAGTTTTTTTTACAAGGCTGATCCCTGAGAAAGTCATGTTGATCAACATGTACAAGTGTACAGATTCCCAATAGTAATAAAATGACAAAAACACCAAATACAATGTACTTACCCAAAATTGAGGAAACAATGTCAGCATTTAAGCCCTCTCTGGCATTCACTCCGGTCAGATTCTTTCCCACTAGCTCAGCCAGTGTCTAGTGGAAAATAATTGAAAACCACTAGCCAAAACTGAATTTTTACTAGTCTGTGGCTTGTTGGCTTCTGTTAGTGTCAAGCTTTGCTGTTACAACCCAGGTAAAAATATAAGGTGGGATCCCGCCAGTCCCACCTGGGATCCCAGGTGT
>NC_142670.1:1525000-1587500 GCF_964200805.1 Pocillopora damicornis
TACCTATACCCGAACAGTGGAAAATTGACAGCGGAAAAGATTCTTTCTAAAGTAATCTACCGCTTACATACTAAAAAGAATTCATTTGCAAATTTAATCTCGTCATCTTAGCAGTAGGGTTTAGCATAACAAAACGTAGGGCAACACATTGACCATTCAAACGATGCTTGCTAGGAAATCAAATAAGACTCAATACAATAGAAGTTATGAGACTGCTACGTGATACACTAACACTAAAGGAGGCTGAAGTGGCTTTAAACACTGACATATATTATTGAACGTGGCCTCATAAATGACTTTGTCTCACTGTTTTGCCTAACGAACTGCTGTTCTGTAAACTGTCTGCGTTACGCGTTTATCATGTAGACATCAAACATCGTGATCTTTACATGACCTCCGAAATATCAAGAGGGTCGTTTTTTCTTCAAAATGCTTTATTCTTTATTTATTCTTCCCCAGCTTTTTAAATCTTTGCTTCATTAAGTATTTTTTATTTCGGAATTCATCTAAATCTTTTAGATTTTTCAGTTGACTTTAAGTCTGACATTCATTTGAATTTTATACTGAGGTTTCCACTGTTAAAATCCAATTTTGCTGTTCACGGATATTTGACTGAGTCACACTTTGGAATAACACTAGATGTATTACAACTAACCGACGCGATCGATGATGTTAAGCTTTCCCTTTTTAGGGTTAACCAGTCGTTAGAAATCAGAATCAAAACATCCTATTTTTTTTTACCTCTGAAGTCTGATGGAAACGTTTTGTAAGCCAATACAGACTTTACTAAAATGTTAGTTACATGCATAAGCAATTGGGCCCAGGTACTCAAAGGGCAGATAGCGCTATCCAACGGATAAATCGCAATCCAGGGGATAAGTGTTTAGAAAACGAACTATCCACAGCACTCTCCACTAAACAGAGATTTCCCCTTTGAATATCCAAGGATTGGTGAATAGCCAGCGACCCAAGATCTTGGATGATTGGATTCATGTTGACATTTAAAGGATGGTTTTGTTTCAGTAGTCTGCTGTTGCAGAATGAACAATGCTACTCATATGTTTTAGGTGTGTTAGTACTGAAATTACATCCTTTGACCGCAACCAAAGCAGTTGTAAAGTAACTTCGATCTCGTGCGGCTTAGCCTAAGCTCGGAGCTGTTTTATGCAACATTGGTGTTTCTAGAAGTTAAGAGACTGTCACAGTTTCCATTTTTATACTGCCAGCGACTGGTATTCTTCTAACTAAACGACGCGACCGATAATTTCAAGCTTTTATTATTTTAGGGAAAACTAATCGTTGGAAAGAATAATCTTTTATTGCTTTATTCAACAGTGGTATTTTTAGACGTTTAAAGTCACAACTTTCAAGTTAATACGATCAAAATAAAATATCGTTTTCTGCTGGTAATGTACATCGTGACTAATCGATTTATCAAACGTTACTTCCGGAGGGTCACGAAGTCGTAACAGATAGGTAGAACATAGCTATAACGGAGCCAAAACCAGTTTTAACTACGAAATATAATTAAAAGCCAGAGCAAATCAGATGCTACAAAGGGAGAATAAACATATTTCTTTGTAATGTAATCGCAGCCTGCGAGGCCTGAACACGCGTTCGTTATTAATATTTCTCAGCCAAAAGGGAAGAAGCGGCTAATAACCTTTGCAACTGACTTCTTAAATTTCATCGTGAATTTCAGCAAACAAGACAAATATTTCCTCCTTTGTGTGGACTGACTTTTTCCCTTTACAGTTTTGATCACGTTCCAGTTTATTTTGGGACATCAGCAGCTTCTAAGAAAAATGGAAGTAAATCCTCTAACGCTGAAGAGGAAGTTCGACAAAGAAGACTCTGATTTCAAAACAGCCAATTAGTATCGAGTTTGATGAAGCGCCATGCATATAGCTGACAGAGACTCACCAGAAGTGGATCAGTCTCTCTGGAGTCTACTTGCTTTGTTGTTATAAGAACAGAGTTTCGATCGCAGCTCAGTGGAAACTTTTGGTGAAAATGGTAAGTTTTCTTCACTGAAAATAAAATTGAAACTTCGAGGAGCATTAAAACGATAGGATTTCACATATGGTGCAAACACTTGGATTGTAAGTTTATGAAGTAATTTTTAAAAGATGTGTAGGGTTCTCTTAATCATGGATAGTTAATTCATTTTATTCAAGACTAAATCCTTTAATTAGACGCAGTTTGATTCAAAACCGGGCTGTAACATGGTGGCTGATATCAATTTTAGGAATCCACACTGATGATAAGTAGTAACCTATGACTGCAGTGCTAGCTTCTTAAAACAGTCTTTGATGTGCTGCTTTTTTAATTATTATTTAACGTTTTGCAGTTTCAGATTGCTTCTTTGGTCGGCGTTCTGCTCATTTCCTTCTATACAGTCCAAGTAAACTGCAAGGTAACAGTTCTTTTTTTCCCTAGGTTGTCTGTGCGTCTTACACTGGTACTGATAAGAGGAGTCGGTAAAACAAATTAAAAACACTTTCTTCTTCAATACCTTCCCCATAAAGTTTTGGTTAAGCAAGGTAAACCTCATGCAAGATTATAACTTTATAAGCGCTTTGTATTGATGTAAGACGTACAAAGAAAAAGAATTTATGTGTTGAGTTTGCAAATTGAAGGTAAAAGGTTTTAAAGCTAAAACGACTGAGGGTATTGTTTTGGTGAAATTGCAGGCGGACCGTTACTCCCTTGACATTATTGAAAGGGGAACAGAGTTTAAGGAGATTTTAGAGGTGGATGTCGACAATCAAACCGAAGTATTCCGTGTTCCTCAGCACAACGATGTGGATGCAATGGACATGATGAATGATTTTAACTTGGTAAGTGTGTGATCAAATACTAAGGGTACTCTACAAAAAGATGTTGTACTGTCTAAAAAGTATCGACTCATCGTGTGCAGTGAGGGGCTCGGTAATGTAATAAGTTAGTAAGCATAATTGTTGTTTCTGTTGTTGTTTTTTTGTTAAAACCTACATACATTGAGAGATCGAGCCAGATGTGCATACGCGACGATATTGGATCAGTCAAATTCTATTTATAATAAAGTTCGGATATAACGTGCGCTGTCATTGGTTGAAAGAGCCTGCTCTGTGAGAGAATGGAGCATAAAGCTGAGCTAAAGCTGTCACGCCATCTGCCAAATTGTACTATGTCCGACCTTTTCCGGGACTTCTCTCTAGCTTTTTTTCGATAATTGAAAGTGAAATTTCGGAACAAGCGAGCCGGCAAGTAGCAACAGAAGAACCAAACGAAGGTTTGTAAACATGCTTGGCGCTGTAATTTACGTGAGCAGAGACGAAAATCCTCAAAGAGAAAACAAAATGAACAGTCCGAGTTTTAAAGGTTTTCACACTCAGTTGGATTGCATGCTTACGTACGGTAATATGTTACGGGAAAATTCACTGATTTTCCCGTGTGTGTTATTCGGAGCATATTTATTCGTAAACTTTTACATTTAACCATTTCAAGTCCTTTCATTTCAATAAATCAAAAACATGCATAAAAACCACAGTAGCTTTTGAATAGATTTTTGTTGTTACTCGCTTTCATCATATGCACCTGGTTGTCGGCACTATTTATTACATGGTTTTTTTTAGGTAAATATAAGTGTTAATGGTCTTTCTGGAAACATTGGTTTTCATGGTAGATAGCAGCTGAGTTTATACTCGTAAATTTAATTTCTTTTCATGCGATGGTTTCCAAACCAATCTTGCATAAATAAGCAGAAACTTTTAATTGCTTTTCCGTTTTTTATTTCCTGAGCTGCGCTACTGCAATTAAGATAGGTATTGTTTTCTATATCAGAGCTGTAAATTTGCACCTAGGTTTCCTACTTTAATGGCCTAGAGTTTATTGCATCCGTCTTTTTAATTTTGAGATTCTTTCCGTCGTAGAAACAGATGGAATATTTAAGTAGTTTTTGTTTAGCTTCAAAGAGACTTTTTTCCGCTCCTTTGTGTCCTTATTCAAATATTGCGATTTGTGTAACAATAGCACTTCGCACCAGTTACTTCTTAAGCAAGTACCTTGTACAGCTTTGATGATTACAAACTAGAGTATGCTAGAGGTCATGTCGCTTGTTGGCCTGACCTAGAATAAAAGTACTGTGGAACCAAAGATTGTCTTATCCTTGACGTCCGTATAAGCTCACTCGAAGCAGATCTCCGTGTACCAGGAAATCGTGACGAGTTTCCGTTCTCGCTGCTAAGTCGTCTCTACAGAGTTATTTCCCCCAGTTGTTATTGTTCCTTCCGCGAAGAGTCAGTCCTCCAGTTTGGAGAGAAAAACTTATCGTCACAAATAAAAATCAAACACAGCTAACACCCGTATAGTATATAAAGTTTTGTGTTCAAAATCACAACAGAACAAAAATGAAATGATGAAAAATATAACCAAACTGGCCTAACCGTTAAAATTCATACTAAAAATGACGGTGTCAGAGCGACCGCGATCATGCTGAGGTCCATCGCGGCTAGCTTATCATGGCGATCTCCGGTCATCGAAGTGAAGCAAGCCTCACATCGGCCACCCTTCCAGTGAAAAATAAGACCTTTCTCTGATATTCTTTCCAATGCCTTGACAGGAAGGCCACATCAGTCACTGCAGCCGAGTTTTACGGCGCTGTCATCAGACCTACCCTACCCCGACCGGTCAGGTTCGAGTATGCAATTTTCAATGCTGAACTCGGTTACACTCATTATCGTATCTCAAACTATATTTCGAGACTTCGGCCACACTGCTTTTTCTTCAACTAGTGAGCTCATTCTGTGCCAATAATCCAGGAAATCGGTTCAATTCTGTGAGTTCCGCATTCGAAAATGTTTAGCAAATTGGTTCCAAACTCGAAGCAGAGGAAAGCACTTTCAAAGTTTCGATAGACGATTTGTTTACTAAGATCCGGATCTGATTTTTTCCTAAATTCTCGCCAGTAATAACATTTTTTTTATCTGCATAAGTGGTGAAATCCAATAGATTACACTACAATACTCAAGATTCTGCAAAAAATTTCATTTTCGAAAAGTTCGTCCCTCAAAGTTGGCAGATTTTTGTAGCCATTGGACAGATGAGAGATAATATTTCCGAGTCTTTCCACCAGGTCTTCTTTCAAGGATTTTTCAGTAAATCTCAAAGGCATATGGTGTTGGCAGCTGAAAATTCGCTGACCCACCTTTATGAGCTTTACAATGTTTAATTCTGTATCGGAAGTCAGATAGAATTATGTAACAAATCAAAGTGGGGCCCCAGAACAAAGGGGTCTAGATTGATTCCGACTCTTAAAAAGTAGATCTCTCAATTATATCATGTCTCCATCCTGCATGAGACATTTAGGGAAAGAGAGGAGGCGTGATCCTAAACGATTCCCCTTTTTTTTCCTAGGGCTTAACTGTTCGCCGAATGCCATCAGCTAGAGTCTGCTATGTATCCCACCTGGACTTATCTATTCCCCGGCCAGAGCAGATGAAGTTCAGCATGGAACAGGTATTACTTATGAGAGACAGTGTGGCCGAGTTTTTGGGGCACTGATCATGTAACCTGATAGTCCCGAGTTCTGGTGTTCAACTTCTTTGTTGCACCATGTGTATAGCCAACTGGTTTGACTCCTGCCAGTTATCCAACATCCAATGTCTTGTTGGCTCCCTTGAGGGAGTTTTCAATATACCTACATACACATACTTTATCTTTCATTCATTTGCCAAGTAAATAAGAATTAGGATACCTATAACAATGCCAATCTTCTTAAATTCAGCTTGAAAGGGGTATTTCAAAATTAATTAATTAAATATTTATTATCGGTGATATTTCATTGGGTTGTTTTATTGCGACTTTCTGAAAACAGACTTTGTCACAACAGTTCCCATTCTGCCTTCTTTCGATCAGTTTGTGAACAAGTAGGTCTTAATCGGATGTGTTTGGATGGGTCAACGATTCTCAGGGGAACTGAGACGGAATATTTTAACTGATCGGAAACCACGTGACAAAATAAAAATAGTTTAATGGGCAAACTCAAGGTCTAATCGATATCTTTCGATCCTAACTTAGGCTAGGATTTGCATTGTAATATTGAGATCGTCTTTTTAAAGGTAAATCCCAGTTCGTAATGTCTCGAGAAGTCATCACTGAGGGGAATACGATATTTGCACAATTTAGAAGTGAAAGTTATAAATTTAACAGAATCCCATATTCCAAAAGTTGTGGGGAACTCTTCTTATTGAAGCTTTTCTCCTCTTCTTATTTCTCCCTGGAGTATTGTGACCTAGTCTTTCGTAAACAGCTTTAAGTTTGGCCGCGTTGTTTTCGTTGTCACCTTTTAAAGAATTCAGTGGGTTTCAGGGAATTATCGTTTTTCTTCCTCTTTAGAGAAGTTGAACAAAACTCTTTTTTACATAGTTGAAAGGGATATCAGTTAATGCACAAATGGGCCTTGGCGTGTTGTTATTTCTTACGTATTCCTTGTTATTATTCTAGGTGTCTTTACGAGGGCAATTTTTCCCCACAAATGTGACTGTTAAGAAGACTGGTTGGAAAGTGGTGGGCTTTGCAAGTCGACTGGATTTACCCCAGACGATTATCGATTTTTGTGGTGGATTTCCTATCTTCAGAGTTGAAAAGACTCCGTTGAATTTCGATAATGTGAAATCGATGGTCAGACGAGGTGAGAGAAATTAACGTTCATGCAGGTATAAAGAGTAATTTTGAGAATATTACTCGCGTCAATAAAGTTTTTTCCATATGTGAATCCCGTTGGAGCCTTACTTTTCTCAGACTTCTTTTTACTGCAGCTTTAATAAAGCGATTGCTCCCTCGAACATCATTATATTTAGCTCTAAAGAGTTTGTTATTCCTTAATACCTTCTTGACCTGTCAAAGGAACTACACTTTGATTCGTTTCCTTAAAATCTCTCTTGGGGAAAAGGACAATGCTGCCCTATAATTTCCTCTCTGAAAGAGAATAAAGTTTTGAAATGATCGGCCCAAACAGTCTTACGGTTCGTATATATCAACAGCGCTTTTTCGCTTGAACTCGTATACGAGAGGGTCCAAGGCCGCTTTTAATTCATGGATTCTGGGAGAGTAAGGGAATATGACGTGAAGTCATAAACGATCACAAAGTTTTCATTGCTTGAAAGTTTTCAGAGGCTTCAGTTCACCAATATGTTTTTTTCTGGTTTATATTTCTTTTAGGTCATGAACGTTGGAGACGGAGTCACGTGTTATCAAACTTCTCGTCATGCTCCCCGGAAGGTACGAAAAAGTGGATGAAATGTATGGAAAAACAAAACGGGAATAGGTTAAACTATAACACTGGTCGTCATGTTGAATTTGATGTGACCTGCACTTACAAGACCCACGATTGTTTTTACGTGTATACCTGCAAACCAAAAGGTGGAGGTGACTACGAATGCTCACAAGAAGCACATTTCCTTCAGTATACTGGTATCTGTTGTGTTCCTATTTGTTAAAAGTTTTTCATTATCGCTCATTTGTGACTTACCACCGATCACTTTTGGCATAAATGTAAGCTCCTGATCATTCGTTTACTTTTTCCTAAAAGTCTAGTAGAACTTTTCTCAGAAGATGTTTTTTTTATTCACTGTATACAAGACAGGTAGATGCAGGATATGATTTTTATAAGATGCATTCCTAGAATGATTTGTCAGTGAAATGTTTGCTCATGTCACTACTTTCTAGCCATAACAATAATTTTATTTTTTACATTTGAAAATGCATAAAATTTAGCATATTCTAGCGTTAAACTGGAAAGTGATATGTAAGCAGGAAAAAAATACAAACTGTGATGAACTGAAATAAACGGAAATTAACCAAATTTTTCTCTTTTTCTTTGTTTTGAACATGTTAGATAATTTTTTGCTTCAATTTTTATTAAAAGACTTCTCGTTTTGGGCTGAGGTGCTTTAACTCAGTGTAGGTAAATGAAGAGGTTAATTGGATCATTCGACTACAAATATTGATTCATGTAACAATGTAATTGCTTTAACAATAAATTTCTTTCATAATGAATGAAGAGTGAAGTATCTGTGTAGACTTTCCTTGTACACTGGCATTTCAAAAGGAGCGAGTAAGTGGGAACACCAACCGTGATGACATGGAATGAACCAAACAAGCTTGATTGTACTTCAACCAGCTGTATTATCTTGACACTTCCGGTTCAAATTCCGCACTCCAGCCAGGCAAGGTTTAAATTCCCCTCCCCCCCGAGAACGGACGACGGTCAAATGCCCGTGGGTTGCCGAGGGATGTTAAAATTGTAACCGGTCGTTTCTCCAATGGCAGTTTCGCAAACGTCTCTGGTCAGTTCGCAAACGTCTCTGGTCAGTTGGCAAATGTCTCTGGTCAGTTCGCAAACGTCTCTGGTCAGTTCGCAAACGTGTAGAAGTCAGTTCGCAAACGTTATAAACATTTATATGTCAACCTGCGTTTTGACTATTTGACTATTCGGGTCGGAATACTATATTATGCGTAACTTATTGGATGTGAAATCTCACAGCTTATTTCTCACTTTTAAGTATATTTCATAATCAAACGGAGAGATGGATACACGCGTGTGGTTCGGTACGAGTTTTGTTTCATACAGCTTACCTCGTAGAAAACGCGCGCGTAGAAATAGAAATAAATTAGTTGAATGAAAAGCGGTCGTTGATACCGTGGGGATTAAGAGTGCCGATTTGGAAGATAAATTTTTGTTCTAGTGTTTTACGGCTTTCCGAACTGCTTAGATGTAAGGAAAAGCCGCAAACTGCGGAGATTTAAGTGTCTAGCGACTGGTTCAGATGTGTCCTTGTCATTTCTTTCCAGGTCGCGAAGGCGTTCTCGGAATCGGTCACCTAGTAGTCTTCCTGTTTCACCAACGTATAACTTATTGCAATAAGTGCAAGTTATGCAGTAAATGACATTGGCGCAGGTACACGTAAAGTGATCAGTGATCTTAATGGATCTCTTGTGTCCCGATATTTTCTCTACGTTATGAATGAAAGGACAAGTTTTGCATCTTGAGCGAGCGCATTTTATTGTTCCAGATTGGTCATTGGTTTGAACTGAACTTCTAACCAAAAAGTTGCCTATGTTTTTGCCACGTTTGAATGCAATAAGTGGGGGTTACGAAAAGATAGTATCAGTCTCTGAATCGTTTTGGAGTAATTTAAAGTTTTTGAGAATGATAGATTTAACCGCGTGGTTGTAAGGGTGAAATGTGAGAGTGAACGGAATGCGGTCAGTGTTTTCCTTCTCAGCCGTTTGTAGTGCTGACTTTCGATCAATTTGTTGGGCACGGTGGTGGCCCGCTTGAACGACAGAAACAGAATAGCTACGTTTATCAAAAAAACTGGCAAGTTGCCTCTGATTTTTCGGAAAAATCAGAGTCTTCACTACATAAACGACGAAGTCTGAGAAACTGAAGAAGGGTATGGAATTCTTGACGTGCGATGGATGCGAAGATGAATACAAGAAGTAACTATGTGAATCTTTAGGTTTGTAGTAAACACTAGGGCATAAACCGTTGCCTTCAATTGAAGGCCGCACACTCCGATTTCGACAGTTGTACACGCGAGGTGGTTTGCGCCCCGAAAATCCTCCCGATCGGCATTTTTCTCAGCCATACTTTACGATCTAAGATCATTGCACCGTGGGACATGTCTCCATATCAAAACTCCCCGCGCGTTTCGTTGAAAACGAGCGTTTTCTACCTGAATTTCCAAGTCCGCTTCTCTCTGGCTATGCTCTTGACAATCAAACTGGGCACAGTTTGCACGATTAGAAATTTTGGTGAGTCGAGATCCGAAAGCTTTCTTTAATACACAAATTGAATGTCCGCTTGTGAAATTTATTTCAGCATCGGGAATTCAGCTTAAGCTATGTAATTTTTCTTCGTGGCAGGTTCCTTTCAAATTATGAATGTGCTGAAGGGAGCCTTACCTTTGCTAAGGACGTGATCAGCCACAGTGTGGCTGACAAAGAGAATAGCGAATCGTTAACTTCGTTATCAAAAATCACGTTGAGCGCAATTATAACAGATCTCTGGCGCAGCGCCGTCTTGGATTGCGTGGCGCACCAAATCGAGGCTGGACGGGCATAAGGTATAGGTTTGTAAAATATATTAAAGTTCACACGGCAACCAGGTGGACAATCAGACATAGTTTGAAGCTACACTGGTTTGCAGATTTAATGAATGTAACCGAAGAAGTTACAATTCATAGACCCAACGTTTCGACACTCCTGTCTAGTGCCTTCATCAGGGGTGATCTAAACGCTGCAACAAGAGGTCCTTTTATATGATCACTAATTAGCGGCCTTTTTTCTGACGAGGTGTAAATAGGCGTCAGGAAGCAGACCGCCATCGTCACGATTTAAAGGAGCGTGGGCGGAGTTAATGTGCCAAGCCTCCAAACAAAGGCGCTGGTAATAAATGGCGTCGGTTCGTTGTTCTTTCGTGACAGGATCCTTAGGTTTGGCGAAAATATGCCCCAAAGTCTGAAAAGGTCGTTATAAATAGTAACGCTCTTGATGAAAGGGAACCAGCGACTGGTTTTGCTGTTATTCCTTACATACAGGGTGTTACTGAACCCATCAAGAGAATTTTGAATAGCCACAACGTTAAAGTTGCTCAAAAACCTTTTCAGACTTTGGGGCATATTTTCGCCAAACCTAAGGATCCTGTCACGAAAGAACAACGAACCGACGCCATTTATTCTATTCCTTGCAATGACTGTAATAACGAATACATCGGACAGACCAAACGCCAGTTTGGTACACGGTTAAAAGAGCACCAAAAAGCTGTTTTTCTTTGCTAAAAGGAAAATTCAGCTTTATCGGAGCATTCTTGCCTAACCAACCATACAATTGGGTGGGATAATTCTAAAATTATCACCACTAATCGGCGTTACCACCAGCGCCTTTGTTTGGAGGCTTGGCACATTAACTCCGCCCACGCTCCTTTAAATCGTGACGATGGCGGTCTGCTTCCTGACGCCTATTTACACCTCGTCAGAAAAAAGGCCGCTAATTAGTGATCATATAAAAGGACCTCTTGTTGCAGCGTTTAGATCACCCCTGATGAAGGCACTAGACAGGAGTGTCGAAACGTTGGGTCTATGAATTGTAACTTTTTCGGTTACATTCATTAAATCTGCAAACCAGTGTAGCTTCAAACTATGTCGTATAGGTTTGTGTTACATTACAGTGTTTTAAGTGACGATTTCAAGCAAGCATGGCCCACGATCATTGCTGCGTTAATTTCTGTGGTAACGACAAACGAAATAAAAGTGATGAGAATTTATCTTTCCTCAACTTTCCTTCTAATAATTTATTGAGGTCGAAGTGGATTGCCGAAGATAAAGGGCCGGATTTCGAGGTAAGAGTCGCGTCGTGATCGATGATCAGTGTTATTTGCGATCGACTTTCCCTTTTGATTGTCGGGAAATGGTGCTCGCCGACAAAGGAAACTCACGCGTCTGAAGATTTTCACCAGATTTTAATATTTTTTTTCACTTTGTCGGTACACGTCGTGGTATTCTCTCCTAAATCAAATCTTATCTGTCCGTAATTCTATCCTTTTTCAATATCATATCATATAACAATCACGCAACATAAAAGGTAACAGAACTCGCTTCCGGTCACGACACTCTCCCCCTATTTGATACCGGAGGTAACAAATACACACAAAAAGAAAATCATTTGTTCAAATTCATTGCTCGTCTTGTCTGGCAATGTCTTTGATACGTTCCGCTGCGGCAACAGCTGCTCTCCTGGGTGTGAATGCCCTGGCTCTGGGGTTGAGGACATTTGACTCTGGGTCTTGAGGCTCCTGATATCGGTCGCATGACAACTCCATGGGGTACAACTGTTGGAGTGCGCGCTCCAGGAACGATTTTCCTGCCCTCAGTCTGGCTGCCCTGACAACACCGTCTCTCCCCTTGATGAGCTTTGCTACAATTCCGAGGTTCCACTTCCCTCTGTTTCTTTCGTCACTTTGGATTAGAACGACGTCTCCGGGTTTAATCTGTGGTTCTTCTTTCTTGTGGTTGAGGTTATGTCTTTCTCTCAAACTCTTGATGTACTCCCCGGCCCATCGGGCCCACAACACATCCTTACAGCGTCGAAGATACTTGGCTCGCTTCCTTAAATCTTTACTCTCGATCGAAACTGGATCATCTTCTGGTAACAGATTGGGCTGGCCAAACATCATGGCATTTGGTGTCAGCGTGGGTAGCTGGACATCGTCTTCCAGATAAGTTAGGGGGCGGTTGTTAAGTGCAACTTCCACATCTAGGAGCACCTCCTCAAACTCGCTCCACGTGAGCCTCGCTCCCCCAACAGACTTGTACAAGGCCCGCTTTACAAGCCCCACCAACCTCTCGTACTGACCGCCCCACCACGGTGCCCTACTCAGGTTGAATTGCCACGTGATCTGCTGGTGTGCCAGGTAATCCTGCATCTTCTCGTCGTTCATGATGCTTCTCAACCATTTCGCCGCCGCAATGAAACTTTTTCCGTTGTCGGAGTACACCTTTTGTGGTCTTCCCCTTCTGGCTATGAACCGTTTCAAGCTTTTAATGAACTCTTCTGTGCTCTGATCGCTTAACAGCTCCAGGTGGATGGCTCTGGTCAGACTACAGGCAAACAACAGGATATAGGCTTTACCTTCCTTCTTCTTACTGATTTTGTATGGTATTGGGCCGGCATAGTCCACGCCCAGTACCTGGAAAGGAACTGAGCCCATGGTGCGGTCAACTGGTAAGTTTCCCGGAGGTGGACTTTGGAATACCACAGCACGGAACTTTTTACATCCAAAACAACCCCTGATCACTTTCTTGGTTAGCTGCCTCAATCGAGGTATCCAATAGTCACGTCTGATGAAGGCCATCGTGAGTCCAACTCCTCCATGTAAGGTCAGGATGTGTGCATCTAGAACCAACTTCTCTGTCAACACTGCACTTGATGGTAGATAGATTGGATAGCTTCCTTGAATTCTACCACGGCACTCGTACAACTCTTCGTTGTTCTTCTGTAGGTTGAGGGTCAACTTGTCCTCGTTGAACTTTTCCGTCATTTCATAGCTTGCTTGGGCCCTCTTTATCCACCATTGCACCTGCTTGTCCGTCTCAGCTGTTGTTAGAGGACCACTGAGTCGCACTGCTTTCTTCAACTTGCAGTTGTTCAGGAATCTCCTTATCCATGCTGTCACCCGTACCGTTTTCCAGAAACTGTTTTTCTCTAAAACTTCATCGAAGTCATCCTTGGTCTCTGTAGCAGTTGCGAAGATTTCTTTTGCGAGTTTAGCTTCCGCTTCGGTTTCTTTGCTCGGTTCTGTGAATACTTCAGCTGGCCAACGATCAGGCTCTGTCAACCATTTTGGACCCATTAACCACAGCTCTCTCAGCTTGTCCGCTTGGCAACCTCTACTGCCAATATCAGCGGGATTCTGGTCGGTACCAACATGCCTCCAGTGAATGTACTCTTTCTCTCGTATCTTGTTCAGTCGGTTGGCCATAAATTGCTTGTAGGCACTCCCTTCTCCTCTGATCCAGTGAAGGGCCACAGTACTATCCAGCCATCCATGGACTGATCTAACTGGCCGGCCTTCTAGGGCGTTCTTCACATTCTCGGCGAGGTTTGCCGCCATGTGCGCAGATACTAATTCCAGTCTAGGAATAGTGAGGCCCTTTTTTGCCAAGCGCGATTTCGCTGCCAGCAATCCTCTGCTCACGCCTGAAGCTTGATGAACCACTGCATATACCACAGCTGCTGATCCTGCCCCACTTGTGTCTCCAAACGCGTGTAAATCGATTGCTTCAATGGTTTCTTGCAAGCCTGCTAAACTGCGCGGGAATTGAAGGTGGTCTGGGAGGTTTTTCTGGAATTTTTGCCATTGCCTTCTGATGTTTTCGGGTACGCTTTGGTCCCATGGAAGGTGTTGGTCACAAACTTCTCGATACAAGAACTTCCCCACGAGGGATACTGGTGACGCTAGGCCAAGAGGGTCGTAAATTGAAGCGAGGAACCGCAACATTTCCCTCTTAGTCACTTCTGGGGGTGCTTCTGGAAACTTCACAGCAATGGTGTCCTCCGTCTTGTCCCATGGTAGCCCCAACATCTTGGTTTCTCCGGTTTTAACTCCAAGTTGTTCCTTGGCATAACTTTGTCTCTCGTCTTCCGACTTCGGTTCTTCGTTCGTTTCCAGATCTGGCTCGTTGGAATGCCACTTGTGTAGTTCGAACTGCGCCTCCCCAAAAACTGCAACAGCTGTTTCTTTTAGTTTGCGCACCTTGTCTTTGGTTTCTCCACCGGTAATGACATCGTCCACGTACAGGCTCTTTTTGATCTCTTCCACTTCTTTTGGGTATCTTTCTTTTAGGCTTTCCAGGTGTTGCTGCAGTGTTCCCCCTAACAAGAACGGTGACTGCACCAGGCCAAACAATGCACGGGTAAATCTCAACACTTCCACATTTGATACATCTCTGTTCTTTATCCAGTGGAATCTTAAGGCATCTCGATCTTCTAGTCGAATACGTACTTGCAGGAAGGCCTGCTTAAGGTCACCAGCCAACGCCACTGGCTTCAGACGGTTTCTTATTAGCACATTCCACAGCAGGTTCTGAAGGGGTGGCCCCGTCTCCAAACAATCGTTAAGGGGGGGACTCTTCTCATTTGATCTCGCTGACGCATCGAACACGATTCTCAGCTTGGTGGATTCTGCTGACTCTCTGATGACAGGCTTGTGTGGGATGTAGAACTCTCTTCCCACTGGGTCTGAAGACACCTTCTCTACGATCCCTTTCGCCAACTGATCTTGAATGACTTCGTCATACTGGGCCAGAAGGTTGGGCTCTTTCTGTAATTTCTTTATCAGGCTTTCGAGTCTTCGTAGACTTCCACACTCGTTATTTGGGAGGAGATCATGACCATGTTTCCATAGTAGCCCTGTCTCATACCATCCTTCATCGCTTCGTCTGAGTTGCTCTTTAAAATCGTCGTACACTGTTTGCTGATCACCATTTGGCCTGTCCTCAAGGCCCAACACGTCAAGACTACACAGCTGGTCGTAATCAGTGGACGACGTTCTGGTGAGATAAACACTGCTCAGGTGTGCTTCCTTTCCGGCCGACATCATTGTCCAGCCTAAAGTGGTTAGCTCAGCTATGGGTTCTCCGGCCTTTCCAATTCTTGGTTTTGTGTCGGTCTTTATCCGCGAGTATTCACTAGCCCCCAGTATCAGATGGATGGGTAGTTCCGATTTCGTGTCTCCATCATCCATGACTACTCCTTCGAGGTGGGTGAACTGGTTGATCTTTTCCGAATATCTTGGGTTGGGCACCGACAGTAGGACACTTTTATCGACTTTGCTCACTGTGGTTGCCATCTCGAAACTCCCATGGGTGTTTGCAATCTTAACGTTGTATTGTTGAATCTTCTGGTTTGTCGAACACATCATCATGTCAATTCTCTTGTGCTCTATTCTTGACGGTTGCTTTCCAAGTCGTTTGACAAGTGCTGCTGAGGCATACGAGCTTCCCGCCCCAGTGTCCAGTAACGCGCGGCATGTTACGCCGTCCACATTGACAACCACGATTGGGTAAATGACTGCTCCTTCACTGGTGGCTAGCAACATCTGCTGGGAATCTCTGTCACATATTGAAGTATGATGTCTGCCGTAGCACTTCTGACAACTTCTCACAATACGACACTCAGCAGCTCGGTGTTTGGTACCAGTGCAGTTGAAACATAAACCTTTCTCACTGAGGTGCTTTCTTCTCTGTGCCACACCCACTATCTTGTCACAGTCGAGGGACTTGTGTCCGCTAGATTTGCAATAAACGCATGGTCTCGGTTTCCACTCGTCTTGCCTCGAGTTAAACAATTTGTCTCGGGATTTAGGCGGCAGGGTTCTGCCACTGCTTGGTTCTTCGGATGAAGGCAACGGATTTCTTTCGCACCACTTTCGAAGTGACTCTAACATCTGAGGAAATCCCCACTCTTGCCAGTTGTCGTCCAAACGGACAAGGTCAGCCCTGATGTCAGGTAGTTTGTCCAAGGTAACTGGAACGTAGCCATTTATCTCTTGAATTTTTCCCATGGTTTCCAGTGCTTGAGCATTAGTTGACAGCTTCTCGTAGAATGGGTGTATTTTTGCTGGCTGAGATCCCTGTATGGTGGGTAAGGAAATAATACACTGCATGTGCGCGTTGGACACTTCGCTCGGTTTCCCGTACTTTGCTGTCAGAATGCTTTTAGCTCGTCCGTAGCCTTCTGTATTGTAAGGCAAGCCATCTACCGATGCACGAACTTTGGGGGTGAGAAGCTCTTTGAGGTATGAAAATTTCGCTACTTGTGTAATACTAGCCTTATCGATTTCAGTTTCGAATTGGCTCCAAAACCTCAACCAGTCGAGGTGGGTTCCTTGAAATTTAGTGATGGTTAACTTGGGTAACTTGGCGCCACTCTCCTTTAGAGATTTGTTTCGATCCTCTTCTAATTTCTTTTCGTGGTCGCGTTTGACCTTCAATTTTGCCTCCTCGAATTTCAACTCTTCTTCGTAACGACGATTCCTTTTCTCCTCTTCTTTCTTTTCCTCCTCGTCTCTCAATTCGCGTAAAGCCTCCTCTCGTAGATTCCTTGCCTCTACTCTCACATTATCGGCGAGTTTTTCGAATACGTCGACTTGCCCTTCGATTTCCAATGTCCATTCTCTCACGTCGTTCGGGTCGTCTCCTTGCTCTATTTTTAGCGCTTGTATTTGAACCTTCTGTTCATGAACGCCGTCTAGCTGTTTTTCCAAATCCTTTTGCAATCGCTCTAACGCTTTCAATTCTTTCTTCTCTCGAATTCTCGGTACTTCTTCGGTCGTGAATTTCAACATTCGGAGCTTTGCGTCGATCTTTTTCACCGCTTGCTCAAGCTCAGCCATTTGTTGTTTTTGATAAAACCACGCGGTCAGTGTGATTTCTGTGATGAATTTTCTGTTTCTTTTAAGCCGTGTCCTGGCAGGGTCGCCACTTTTCTCGGGAAATGGTGCTCGCCGACAAAGGAAACTCACGCGTCTGAAGATTTTCACCAGATTTAATATTTTTCACTTTGTCGGTACACGTCGTGGTATTCTCTCCTTTTTTTCCTTAAGACGAATAGCCTATTGTTACAATCACGCGTTTCGCAATCAGTTCATGCACGTAACATAAAAGGTAACACAACTCGCTTCCGGTCACGACACTTACACGTCTGAAACATCGCAATTTTCATGGACCAAGGAGGGTAAAGACCGCCAACAAAACAAATTTCAAGAGTAAAAAAAAATTTGCGGACCAGCAAGCAGAAGAGAAGCGACCTCAATTTTTTGTCAATTAAATCCAGTTCAATAGTCATAAATTAAAAATCTGCTGGCTGAGTCTTCAATCAAAAGGAAAAGTCGATCGCTAATAAATATGACGACGCGACTCTTACCTCGAAATCCGGCCCTTCATCGTGCCTTGTAGCGGCGATCCGTTTCGATCTCTATTAATCGTTCGAAAAAAATGTTAAAGAAAGATAAATTCTCACCACTTTTATTTCGTTTATCGTTACTACAGAAATTAACGCAGCAATGATCGTGGGCCATGCTTGCTTGCATACCTTATGCCCGTCCAGTTTCGATTTGGTGCGCCACGCAATCCAAGACGGCGCTGCGTGATAAAGGTGTATTAGATCCCATGTTCTGTTTTCGATTTGGGGTCTGTTTTGAAAAATTCTTGCGGCACAACTTCACCATTTCCAGGACAAGTCTCCTGCCTTTTGCAATGGTCGGAAAACCTACCCAATTTGCCTTGGATTTGTTCTGGAAAAGGGCGAAGCAGTTGCTACCCTATCCCAATACACCACACGCCAGCTTCGGGACCTCACAGATTGTTCCAAGAAACCAGAGATGAGAGTGTTTTCTGACCTTTGTCTAGTAATCTTCAAGTCTGGGGCTGCTAGTCAATGCCTTAATTGTAACAGGCTCTAGAGTCGCAACAGAGGGCGTCAAAAACGAATTGTTATCAGGTCATTAATGACTCCCAAATGAAACAAACGGTTCCTGTCTAGAGAGGATTTGGTAGACCAAATCGCTCAGGAACAAGTGAGAAGAAAAAACGCAGAAGAGAGGGACAGATATTGGCGTAAAAATACTACAGCGAAGCCCTGGTGGTCGATGAACCAGTCCAACCGGGGCACATATACAGTTTGTGAACTGACTAAACCATTCATCCGTCTTTTGATTACAGTCGAATCCGCACAACGGCGAAACTTCAAGGGAAATTGGATAAGGTTTGAGTTATTGGTAGTTGAGAACAAAAGACTGCAAATAACGAAGAAACGATGTTTACTCTTTTTTTTCTATGCATAAAGTACCGGTATACATTTCAATCAAATTTAATTATAGAGAAAACGAGTAAATTGAACACTGTAGATTACTGCGGAAGTCACAACTTAACGTAAATGCTTCAGACTGCAGTACACTGTTTGTTTTGATTTGTTACTTATTGACAGACGTGGCTCGACATGGTTCGAGCTATCGAGGTTCAAAATTTTATAAAGAAAGAACTGAAGGGAACGCAAATTTTTTCGAGTTAGCGGGAGGTTCGAGCCATCGAGGGAGAAATTGCAATAAATTTATGTCGGAAATCCAGGGCAAATCGAATTTGGTTCGTCGGAGTAGCGCGACGTTCGAGTTAGCCAGGGTTCGAGTTATCGGGAATCGAACGTATTTCATTCCACTCCGGATGAGTTGTGACCAGCTGTTCATTTGCATTTTAACTACTTCTTTCAAAATTTATCTATTGTCTTACATATGATGATTACGCCAATCTTGTTTATGCTAAATCATCAACATTGCATGCATTTTTGGCGATAACGGCTACCTATACCCGAACAGTGGAAAATTGACAGCGGAAAAGATTCTTTCTAAAGTAATCTACCGCTTACATACTAAAAAGAATTCATTTGCAAATTTAATCTCGTCATCTTAGCAGTAGGGTTTAGCATAACAAAACGTAGGACAAACACATTGACCATTCAAACGATGCTTGCTAGGAAATCAAATAAGACTCAATACAATAGAAGTTATGAGACTGCTACGTGATACACTAACACTAAAGGAGGCTGAAGTGGCTTTAAACAGTGACATATATTATTGAACGTGGCCTCATAAATGACCTCGTCTCACTGTTTCGCCTAATGAAGTACTGTTCTGTAAACTGTCTGTGTTACGTGTTTATCATGTAGACATCAAACACCGTGATCTTTACATGACCTCCAAAATATCAAGAGGGTCGTTCTTTCTTCAAAATGCTTTATTCTTCTTTTATTCTCCCCCAGCTTTTTAAATCTTTGCTTCATTAAGTATTTTTCGTTTCGGAATTCATCTAAATCTTTTAGATTTTTCAGTTGACGTTAAGTCTGACATTCATTTGAATTTTATACTCAGGTTTCCACTGTTAAAATCCCATTGCGCTGTTCACGGATATTTGACTGAGTCACACTTTGGAATAACACTAGATGTATTACAACTAACCGACGCGATCGATGATGTTAAGCTTTCCCTTTTTAGGGTTAACCAGTCGTTAGAAATCAGAATCAAAACATCCTATTTTTTTTTACCACTGAAGTTTGATGGAAACGTTTTGTAAGCCAATACAAACTTTCCTAAAATGTTAGTTACATGCATAAGCAGTTGGGCCCAGGTACTCAAAGGGCAGATAACGCTATCCAACGGATAAATTGCTATCCAGCGGATAAGTGTTAAAAAAACGAACTATCCACAGCACTCTACATTGAACAGAGATTTATCTGGTAGATACCGTTGTTTCCCCTTTGAATAACCAAGGAATGGTGAAAAGCCAGCGACTCAAGATCTTGGTTGATTGGATTCATGTTGTCTTGATATTTAACTTAAATCCTGAGGATGCTTCTGTTTTAGTGGTCTGCTATTGCAGAATGAACAATGTTACTCATATGTTTTAGGTGTGTTAGTACTGACATTACATCTTTTGACCGCGACCAAAGCAGTTGTAAAGTAACTTCGATCCCGTGCAGCTTAGAACTGTTTTATGCAACATTGCAGGTGTTTCTAGAAAATAAGACTGTCACAGTTTTCAATTTAATACTGCCAGCGACTGGTATTCTTCTAACTAAACGACGCGATCGATAATTTCGAGCTTTTATTATTTAGGGAAAACTAATCGTTGGAAAGAACAATCTTTTATTACTTTATGCAATAGTGGTGAATAAACATATTTCTTTGCAATGTAATTGCAGCCTGCGAGGCCTGAACACGCATTCGTTATTAATAGTTCTCAGCCAAAAGGGAAGAAGCGGCTAATAACCTTTACAACTGACTTCTTAAATTTCATCGTGAATTTCAGCAAGCAAGACAAATATTTTCTCCTTTGTGTGGACTGACTTTTTCCCTTTACAGTTTTGATCACGTTCCAGTTTATTTTGAGACATCAGCAGCTTCTAAGAAATATGGAAGTAAATCCTATAACGCTGAAGAGGAAGTTCGACAAAGGAGACTCTGATTTCAAAACAGCTACCAATTAGTGTCGAAATTTCTGAAGCGCCATGCATATAAATGACAGAGGCTCACCAGGCAGTGGATCAGTCTCTGGCGTCTACTTGCTTTGTTTTTACAAGAACAGAGTTTAGTTCAGTGGATACTTTTGGTGAAAATGGTAAGTTTTCTTCACTGAAAATAAAATTGAAACTTCGAGGAGCATTAAAATGATAGGATTTCACATATGGTGCATACACTTGGATTGTAAGTTTATGAAGTAATTTTTAAAAGATGTGTAGGGTTCTCTTAATCATGGATAGTTAATTCATTTTATTCAAGACTAAATCCTTTAATTAGACGCAGTTTGATTCAAAACCGGGCTGCAACATGGTGGCTGATATCAATTTTTAGGAATCCACACTGATGATAAGTAGTAACCCATAACTGCAGTGCTAGCTTTTTAAAACAGTCTTTGATGTGCTGCTTTTTTAATTATTATTTAACGTTTTGCAGTTTCAGATTGCTTCTTTGGTCGGCGTTCTGCTCATTTCCTTCTATACAGTCCAAGTAAACTGCAAGGTAACAGTTCTTTTTTTCCCTAGGTTGTCTGTGTGTCTTACACTGGTACTGATAAGAAGAGTCGGTAAAACAAACGAAAAACACTTTCTTCTTCAATACCTTCCCCATAAAGTTTTGGTTAAGCAAAGTAAACCTCATGCAAGATTATAACTTTAAAAGCGCTTTGTATTGATGTAAGACGTACAAAGAAAAAGAATTTATGTGTTGAGTTTGCAAATTGAAGGTAAAAGGTTTTAAAGCTAAAAAGACTGAGGGCATTGTTTTGGTGAAATTGCAGGCGGACCGTTACTCCCTTGACATTATTGAAAAGGGAACAGAGTTTAAGGAGATTTTAGAAGTGGATGTCGACAATCAAACCGAAGTGTTCCGTGTTCCTCAGCACAACGATGTGGACGCAATGGACATGATGAATGATTTTAACTTGGTAAGTGTGTGATCAAATACTAAGGGTACTCTACAAAAAGATGTTGTACTGTCTAAAAAGTATCGACTCATCGTGTGCAGTGAGGGGCTCGGTAATGTAATAAGTTAGTAAGCATAATTGTTGTTTCTGTTGTTGTTTTTTTGTTCAAATCTACATACATTAAAAGATCGAGCCAGATGTGCATACGCGACGATATTGGATCAGTCAAATTCTATTTATTATAAAGTTCGGATATAACGTGTGCTGTCATTGGTTGAAAGAGCCTGCTCTGTGAGAGTATGGAGCATAGAGCTGAGCTAAAGCTGTCACGCCATCTGCCAAATTGTAATATGTCCGACCTTTTCCGGGACTTCTCTCTAGCTTTTTTTCGATAATTGAAAGTAAAATTTCGGAACAAGCGAGCCGGCAAGTAGCAACAGAAGAACCAAACGAAGGTTTGTAAACATGCTTGGCGCTGTAATTTACGTTATTAAAACGTGAGCAGAGACGAAAATCCTCAAAGAGAAAACAAAATGAACAGTCCGAGTTTTAAAGGTTTTCACACTCAGTTGGATTGCATGCTTACGTACGGTAATAAAAATCAAACACAGCTAACACTCGTATACAGTAATAACCCGCGTATAAGAACCTGAATTTTTCAATTTAGGCTAAATAGGTTCTTATGTAGAGGGGGCTTAAAATGAGAATTTTAGCCTAATAGGTTCTTAAAACCCAGGTTCTTATATGCGGGTTATTACTGTAGTATATAAAGTTTTGTGTTCAAAATCAAAACAGAACAAAAATGAAATGATGAAAAATATAACCAAACTGGCCTAACCGTTAAAATTCATGCTAAAAATGACGGTGTCAGAGCGACTGCGATCATGCTGAGGTCCATCGCGGCTAGCTTATCATGGCGATCTCTGGTCATCGAAGTGAAGCAAGCCTCACATCGGCCACCCTTCCAGTGAAAAATAAGAGCTTTCTCTGATATTCTTTCCAATGCCTTGAGAGGAAGGCCACATCAGTCACTGCAGCCGAGTTTTACGGCGCTGTCATCCCGAGCGATCTTCATGTTCCGTTGAATTCGGCTGTCGTTCATTCATAATACACTCGCCTTGAACAGTTTGTTTTCTATTTGTCATGTGAAAAAACTTGCGTGTTCTTATGAGCCACAATTCGTCTGAATTTCACTGAGCATTTAACTTTCATATTCTGTATTAGAGACTAAAAACCTTCAGGCACAAGTGTTAAATTCGACCTGCCGAACTATTTAAGTTTGTAAACTATCGCAGAATGTGAACTTTGATGGTTAGACATTTTTGACAGCTTTGGTGCTGCACAGCCAATCAGATTATTTGAACTATTCTAACAGGGATTCTGATTGGCTTATCGTAACGTGCTTTATGAGAGTATAGAGCTGACGACACTGTTTGGAAATTAAAAGTGTTTTGAAAATTGAAAGTATTATTACGTCGTTTGAAGCGGATCATTTTTTAAGTTTAAAAATTATCTGCTTAAAAACGGATTTTCATAGGAATAAGATTTCTAAATGGAAAGAACTTGCCATTTCGTCCAACTGTGACATAGCAGAGAATTTTCCTACCCCGACCGGTCAGGTTTGAGTATGCAATTTTCAATGCTGAACTCGGTTGCACTCTTTATCATATCTCAAACTATATTTCGAGACTTCGGCCACACTGCTTTTTCTTCAACTAGTGAGCTCATTCTGTGCCAATAATCAAGGAAATCGGTTCAATTCTGTGAGTTCCGCATTCGAAAATGTTTGGCAAATTGGTTCCAAACTCAAAGCAGAGGAAAGCACTTTCAAAGTTTCGATAGACGATTTGTTTACTAAGGTCCGGATCTGATTTTTTCCTAAATTCTCGCCAGTAATAACATTTTTTTTTTATCTGCTTAAGTGGTGAAATCCAATAGATTACACTGCAATACTCAAGATTCTGCAAAAAATTTCATTTTCGAAAAATTTCGTCCCTCAAAGTTGGCAGATTTTTGTAGCCATTGGACAGATGAGAGACAATATTTCCGAGTCTTTCCACCAGGTCTTCTTTCAAGGATTTTTCAGTAAATCTCAAAGGCATATGGTGTTCGCAGCTGAGAATTCGCTGACCCACCTTTATGAGCTTTACAATGTTTAATTCTGTATCGGAAGTCAGACAGAATTATGTAACAAATCAAAGTGGGACCCCAGAACAAAGGGGTCTAGATTGATTCCGAGTCTTGAAAAGTAGATCTCTCAATAATATCATGTCTCCCTCCTGCATGAGACATTTAAGGAAAGAGAGGAAGCATAATCCTAAACGATTCCCCTTTTTTTTCCTAGGGCTTAACTGTTCGCCGAATTCCATCAGCTAGAGTCTGCTATGTATCCCACCTGGACTTATCTATTCCCCGGCCTGAGCAGATGAAGTTCAGCATGGAACAGGTATTACTTATGAGAGACAGTGTGGCCGAGTTTTTGGGGCGCTGATCATGTAATCTGATAGTCCCGAGTTCAAACCCTCCACCCTGACACTCTCTGGATTTACACTCGATTGCCCTGGTGTTCAACTTCTTTGGTGCGCCATGTGTATAGCCAACTGGTTTGACTTTTGCCAGTTATCCAACATCCAATGTCTTGTTGGCTCCCTTGAGGGAGTTTTCAATATACCTATATACACATACTTTATCTTTCATTCATTTGCCAAGTAAATAAGAATTTGGATGCCTATAACAATGCCAATCTTCTTAAATTCAGCTTGAAAGGGGTATTTCAAAATTAATTGAGTAAATATATATTATCGGTGATATTCCGTAAGGTTGTTTTATTGCGACTTTCTGAAAACAGACTTTGTCACAACAGTTCCCATTCTGCCTTCTTTCGATCAGTTTGTGAACAAGTAGGTCTTAATCGGATGTGTTTGGATGGGTCAACGATTCTCGGGGGAACTGAGACGGAATATTTTAACTGATCTGAAACCTCGTGACAAAAAAAATCCAATTAATCGGCAAACTCAAGGCTTTAATCAATATCTTTCGATCCTAACTTAGGTTAGGATTTGCATTGTAATATTGAGAAAGCCTTTTTAAAGGCAAGTCCCAGTTCGTAATGTCTCGAGAAGTCATCACTGAGGGGAATACGATATTTGCAAAATTTAGAAGCGAAAGTCATAAATTTAGTAGAGTCCCATATTTAAAAGTTGTGGGCAAACTCTTCTTATCGAAGCTTTTTTCGTCTCCTTATTCCTCCCTGGAGTACCGTGACCTAGTCTTTTGTAGACAGCTTTAAGTTTGGCTGAGTTGTTGCTTAAAAAATGACATGGGAACAATGCTTTCCTTGTTACCTTTTAAAGAATTTCGCGGGTCTTAGGTAAATTATCTTTTTTCTTCCTTGAAGTTGGATAAAACCTTTTTTTACATAATCAATGCACAAATGGGCCTTGGCGTATTATTATTTCTTACGAATTCCTTGTTCTTATTCTAGATATCTTTACGAAGGCAATTTTTCCCCATAAGTTAGGCTGCGTTGTTGCTTGAAAAATGCCATGGGAACAATGTTTTCGTTGTCACCTTTGAAAGAATTCTGTGGGTCTTAGGGAAACAGTATTTTTTTTCTTCCTCTGTAGAAAATTTGGATAAAACTCTTTTTTACATAGTTGAGAGGGATAATAATTAATGCACAAATGGGCCTTGGCGTGTTGTTATTTCTAACATATTCCTTGTTATCATTTTAGATGTCGTTACGAGGGCAATTTTCCTCCTCAAATGTGACGATTAAGAAGACTGGTTGGAAAGTGGTGGGCTACGCAAGTCGACTGGATTTACCCCAAACATTTATCGATTTTTGTGGTGGATTTCCTATCTTTAGAGTTGAAAAAACTTCGTTGAATTTCGATAATGTGAAATCGATGGTCAGACGAGGTGAGAGAAATTAACGTTCATGCAGGCATGAGGAGTAATCTGAAGAAGATTACTCGCGACAATAAAGCTTTTGTATATTTGAATCCTATTGGAGCCTCACTTTTATTAGACTTCTTTTTGCCGTAGCTCTGAGCGATCGCTCCCTCGAACCTCGTAATGTTTAGCTCTAAAGAGATTGCTCTTCCTTCATACCTCCTTGACCTGTCAAAGGAACTACACTTTGATTTGTCTCCTTAAAATCTCTCATGAGGAAAAGGACAATTGCTGGCTTACAATTTCCACTCTGAAGGTGAATAACGTTTTGAATTGATCGTCCCAAACAGTTTTTGGGTTTGTTTTTATCAAAAGCGCTTTTTCCCTTGAACTCGTATGGGAGAGGGTCCACGGCCGCATTTAATTAATGGAGTCTGAGGAGAGTAAGGGGATATGATGTGAAGTCAAACGATTACAAAGTTTTCATTACTTGTAAGTTTTCAGAGGCTTTTTTCTGGTTTATATTTCTACCAGGTCGTGGACGTGGGAAACGGAGTCACAATTTAAAAGACATCTCGCCATGCACCCCGGAAGGCAAAATGAAGTGGTTGAATTGTATGAAGAAACAAAATGGGGGTAGGATAAGCTATTCGAAAGGTGTTCATGTTCAATATGATTTGAACTGCAGTTACAAAACGTACAATTGTTTTTACGTGTATACCTGCAAACCCAATAGTAAGGGTGACTACGAATGCTCACAAGATGCACATTTCCGTCAGTATACTGGTATCTGTTGTTATCCCATTTGTTAAAAGTTTTTAATTATCGCTCATATGTGACTTACCACCGATCACTTTTGGCATAAATGCAAGCTCTTGATTATTCGTTTACTTTTTCTTAAAAGTCTTGTAGAACTTTTCTCAGAAGATGTTTTTTTATTCACTGTATACAAGACAGGTAGATGCAGGATATGATTTTTACAAGATGCATCCCTAGAATGATTTGTCAGTGAAATGTTTGCTCATGTCACTACTTTCTAGCCATAGCAATAATTTTATTTTTTACATTTGATGAGGATTAAAATGCGTAAAATTTAGCATATTCTAGCGTTTAACTGGAAAGTGATGTGTAAACAGGAAAAAAATACAAACTGTGATGAATTGGAATGAACGGAAATTAACCAAATTTTTCTCATTTTCTTTGTTTTGAACATGTTGGATAATTTTTTGCTTCAATTTTTCTTAAAAGACTTCTCGTTTTGGGTTAAGGTGCTTTAAAGCAGAGTAAGCAAATTAAAGAGTTTATTTGTAAAAGAGGTTATCCAAGGATAATTCGGCCAAAAATAATGATTCATGTAATAACAGTTTAATTGCTTTAACAATAAATTTCTTTCACAACGAATGAGGAGTGAAGTATCTGTGCAGCCTTTCCTTGTTCAATGGCACTTCAAAAGGGGCGTGGAAGCGGGGAACATCAACCGTCATGACGTGGAATGAACCAAACAAGCTTGTAAACAGTTTTGCACCGCTTTACTTCAACCAGCTGTATTATCTTGACACTTCCGGTTCAAATTCCCCACCCCAGCCAGGCAAGGCTTAAATTCCCCACTCCCCCCGGAAACGAACGACGGTCAAATGCCCGTGGGTTGCCCGGGGGATGTTAAAATTGTCGAATTGATCGTGGCATAAAATGGATTTCACTGATAACAATGAAGTGCCATTTTGCTTTAAATCAAGATGGGGCTTGAAGAATCATGAAAAACCTGAAATTGATTCTGTAATACGCTCGAGATTGTATTTTTACGAGACCCACCGACCGCACGTTCTGTCCTTAAATGATACTTGGCTAGATTCATCAATCAACGACAGTGATATTCAGCTTCAATTCACAGCTACTCACTTGTACGGAGAGATAAAACTTGCAGAAAAGGTATTGTTCTCATTTACGTTTCCTCGAACCTCGATTACAAGTTTATTCAAGAGTTTGAGAATAATCAACCGGATTTTCAGTGCCTTAGGATGGAAATAACACCTCCAAAAACTTAAGATTTTATTTTTTGTTTCTGCTATCGCCCACCGAATGTGGATAACGAAGCAGCTTACGTCGAGGGCAAAAGAAATAGAAATTGTCATTACTGGGGATCTGAATTTCGACCTCAAACGTAGTGAGATTAATATCCAATTAGATGGCCATCCAATTTGCAGGGTTGAGCATGCCAAATCATTAGGTTTAATTATTGATGACCGACTCTCATGGTCTAATCACATCAAAGAACTATGTAGAAAGATATCCTCGGCAATACACTGTAAAATGAAAAGAGCCAAATTGACCCCAAAAGCCAAATTGGCCCCAATTTCTTGAGGGCCAATTTGGCTCATCGAGGTTCGTTTTGGACTATTTGAGCCAAAACGGGCGGAACAGGTACCATTTCAACCCCTCCAAAATCTGAATTAGCCCCTCCAAAATCTGAATTGGCCCCTATGAATTCTACTTTGGAACTTTTTCTCAATTTGGCCCCTCCAAGAGCCAAGTAGGATTGACCAATTTGGCCCCAAAAAAGTACAATAATAGTAAACGCAGTGAGTAAGGTCGTTAGTTTTTGTTCTACTTTTGCTTTTGACATAGGAAGATGCTTATTATTTTTGTCATTTTTTCAGCCATGTCGGTTTAAGAAAATCCCACAGGTGTGGATCATTTCAGCTCTTTGATGCCATCTGGCCTTGATCTCATGAGGGCATCTAGAATCACTTTGGTTTGGATGTTATTCAAAATTTCTAAAGATAACCATATGATTGAACAAACTAAGTCACTGAAAATCAGAACAGTGAGCCAAGCTACTATTCTGTGTTCATAGGTTTGATTATACAATGGATTTTGAAAACACAGAGACTAAAATACCCATTCCTAAGCTATATCAAATGCTCTTTATTAATCCATGATTATCACTAGGTTACAACTTATTTTACAAAAGCTTCAATGCTATTTACAAGTCATTTCACAAGCAGTTTTATATACAATACCTTTAAAAGCAAACAGTTTTTTTTGCCCATCTATATTCAATGCACTTTTCAAAAAATGACAGCCTGTTGCAGACATAATCCAAAAAATCATATTTGATTGCTGACATATACTCAGTACACCTTTCCAAGATCATTTGCAGACACCTTTTCTATATCTGCTCATTGTAAACATCCACATCACTTTTAGGGCAGATAAAACTGGATTGATTGTCCCCAATACTTCTACAAATATGCAAAGGCCTAAATGTTGTGAGTTCTTCTTGGCTCCTGACACTGACTGCTCCATCATTTAAAACCTTCACATGATATGCATGCAAGTGGACTTCATAATGATGGGTAACAATTTCTTTCAAAACAAAAAAGACCTGTGAAGCATCTTTCCCAGGAACTGTCACAATTTTGTCTATCAGTGAGAACTGTGGTAAGAGCCCATCTCCTCCTGTGTGGACAGCTGCACCTTTTTTTATATTTGGTACCAAAGACCATGCACCATTTTGCCCTGAAAAATACAACCGTCAAAAAAGATGAAAAAGATGGGTTGTCCAAGAACAAAAAACTACAACAAAAGTGCCATTGTCAAAAAATTACCATTGAATACCCTGAGCACATGTAAATATTTGTATTCTTAATACATAATTTTTTTTTTTACATTACTTGTTCTATGTGAAGTTGTTAATTCTGCTTCACCTAGTTTAAAATCTGCACTTGAATGGTGTTTGCATTAAATGAAATTACTTACTCATGAATTAGGTCTTCACCTTCCAGGGTGTCAAGCTTCTCAAGAAGCATGTTGAAGTATGCTGCCCTGTTAGCCTCTTTCTGAGTCCCTGGAAATGGCAATAATAACCTCATAATATTACAATAAGTGTCTTTGTTTTTTTTAAAAGGCATAACATATCTAATTAGACAGCAGGCTTAAAGGTTATTGGCTACAAGTTGACAAAAAATAATTGTGGCAGTTTTTTTCCAATGAATGGTCTCTACACTAAATAAATAAAAGCAGAATTGTTGGTCCTAAGGACCCCCATTAGATAAATACACATGTCTATATTGTCACAGGCAAATTCACATGCATATATGAATGTCAGCATACTTTCAGACCAGTGGAAAATAAAATGGTTGTAATTAAATACCTGGGCCTACTTCCAAAGACTTTTCAATTGATGGATGACCATGCTTAGTGCCTGATATTTCATAGCACTGCCTCAACTGATGACGAAGAGCCAGCGTCCAAGGAATATTGGTGAAATTGCCAAGGGATGTGGCCAGCCGTTTGAGTCTTTCATGCTTTGCCTCAAATCTCATTGTCCAGGACCGTACCATTGGACCAAGCCTTAAATATCAAAATGCTACATATTTACATTTTTTCCTTTTTCAATGATCAACCTTACATGTACTATAGATAACTACTGGAAAACACAAACAATAACACAAAGATTTATGTCACAAAATTATCACCCATCAAAAGAAAAGTTAAAATATTTTTAATTTCCAACTTACCTTACCATTGTCCTGGGATAATGAAGAATATAGTGCATCTTTGGAATCACAGAGGAATTTGGGTACAACTGGGTAAAGCTAGTATGGTGATCTGTGATTAAATCCCTTAAGTAAGCTGCTTTATCAAGTGTGACTGCATCAGCAAAAACAATGTCCACTATTTCCAAAAGATTTAAGAAGAGACCCCACTTCTCATCATCACGAGGGATATGGCTGCCCATCATCAATGGAAGGAAACGGCCAAGGCACCACATCTGTGAAGCTAAAATCACATTATGATCAGCAGAGCTACCAAAACACAGTTTTATCAATTTCATGAGTGAAATAAATAAAATATATATATGTATCGGTGCCACTGATCATTTACCAAAATATTCCACTACTTTTAAAAATATACCAGAATGGTAGGATCATGATGTTAAACACATGGCAAACGTTTGGAAAATTTTGAATTACTGTAACTTGCAGTTCAAATATTACCATAACAATAAAAATAGACAAAAAGACAGCCTTTTGTTTACAAAATTAATACTAACAGTGTACACTAGGGTGACAATGCAATGATGATGAATGTATCTTGTGTCAGAGTTACAAGCAATGATTTCAAAGCTAAGACTGTATCTCTGGATAAAGCATGTTGTACGAATGAAGCTACTAATAATGCAATTTTACCTTTTTGTTTGAGAGAATTAGTGTTGGAATTTAGGGTGGCACTTGATATAACACATGGTTTGTTGGAAACATCTGGATAACCATAATCAAAATTTTTAATCCAACAATTTAAATTTTCCAAAGTGAAAAACTGCTGCTCATATATAGCATATTTGAGGAGTTCTTTGACTTCATATTGAAGAAGCCCCTCAAGGACATCATGCATTGCATCACCCGGAAGACCTTCTATGACATGGAAGTATCATGACTGGTTCAGGGCTGATCTCAGATTTATTCCAAACTGTGAAGAAATGTCAATGACTGAATTTTCAATGGCTGTGCACTGCTGATCATACATTGCTTTGGTGCGTAATTGGAAATCGTCTTCCACAAACTGTGGGGAATAATGAGAAAGTTATTGGATTTCAACACCACTCTTCAATTACAAACTCTATAAGACACGATTTACAACACAGTTTTTTCATGGTAAGTCACAGGATCAGGTGGTTTAATCGTTAATAGAGGGGAGTATCTTTGGTTGTACATAGAATGGTTCTCACATGGCTGCTGGGAAAGTTAAGCCAAAAGTTATCACAATGAGCAAAAGCCTAGAAAAAAACTTATGAGTAGGCAGCAGAGTGCAAAGTGAATGGGAAGAGATTTAGACAGCTGCATGTAGATTGACAAAACTTATTATATTGTCAGTGGAAAAATAGTTCATCTTTTATTTTATTATATTACCTTTGAAGCCACATCATTTGCATCTCCCATGCAAACTCTGCACTTCAGTGCAGAACAGCTTCCAATTTTAAAGCCTCCAATCTCCTGGGATGCTAAATTATCACCGGAAACAAAGCTAATGGTTCCTCTCAAAGACTTTCTTTCCCCATTTATGATAAACTGGTATCCTCCATCCTTAGGAAATAAATATAGATCAAATAAAAAAAAAGGATGTTGATAGTCAAGCCCTGATCTGTCCAATATATACAATACAAATAAGACTGGTACAACATTTTTAAAGTCTGTTGCATTTGTATACTTTCAGTTTACTCTACAACAGATATTGAATGTACTGCACACTGTGGTCATTATTTAACTCTCACCTGCTCTAACTGATTGAGCTCTGTCATGAATGTTTGAAGAATTTCATTGCATCCATACTTCTTGATCACAGTTCTCTTTGCAATTGCCAGAAGCTGCATTGCCTTTAGCTGGGATTGGTGCTTAGGGTCAATATTCCCAAGAGTACAGTAAAAAACGCCTAAAATAGTATGCAACATTTAGCATGCTTACAAAGGTTAATTGATTATGACATCAAATAAGTATCTGAACTGGTTGAATCTTAATTGTGAAACAACTACACCTAAATGCCTTTCCTTACTCTCTGAGGTACATGCATGAATGTCTCATGACTTGTGACAGTATAGTGAAATAAAAATATCTCATTACCAACTTTATGTTTTGAGGTTTTGCTGCCCAGTGGATTCACAACTTCAACATCATCATAATACAATATAATCTGTAAAGCATGTGGGTCCCTAGAGAAAAGAGGGTGCTGGCGGTAAACCTGACCATCACAATAATCAGCAATCATCTCATCATGTCGTTGATGTGAGTTTTCCACCTGTTCAGAAACAATTCATAAGAATTTACAAATAAATCACCACATTTAACATTTCACCTTTATCAAAATTTAAGAATACCACTGGGCAAAGTAATGGAAAATTACCAGCTAGGCAAATTCCCACAAGTTAAAGAACTGGTCCACATAAAACTAAGTTCCCCTATGATAAAACAAGTATGGCAAAGTGTAGATTGACTTCACCATAATTTCTGTTTACCTGTTTCAAAATTGAGGGGTTCAACCACTGCTCTAAACTTTCAAGAAGAGGGATCTCAATGACTTCATCATTTAGTTGAACCCTTCTTCTTTTTGGACCTTTCTGTCGATGACCATGGAAGTTTCCAAGCACACGTTTCACAGGTTCCTGTTCAGGGGACATTACATAATGCATGTTGATTTATTACATTCCAACAAAATATCATACTGGTACAGAGACATCTAAGTTAGCCTAGCTAGCTGGTTCAAGCATAGCCCTAGCTGGTTCAAGCATAGCCCTAGCTGGTATAAAACAAGAGAAAAGACTGCACATTTCTGTCTCTGGTATTACAACTATAAATTGTTTAGGCATGTTTGAACATTGTCAGCAGAATTTGGTGTCTTTAACAGCTGTATGTTAAGGTGCTTTTCTTTTCATTAAAATAGTGATTTACTCCCTTACTATTAACAAGGAAATCCTAAATTGTACAATATACTTAATTTCTTATACTTACAACAAGACCAAAGATTTCTTTAAATGCTCGTTTTTGTCTATTTTCTGTTTCAAGGTTTTGAAATGGGCTTGCCTTCTCAGAATTTTCCTCAAATAAAGTTTGCCATGTTATGTTTTGTATCACATGATTTTCCTCTTCCTCCATATTCAAAAGCTTATTGGCAATATTTATACATACTGACTTAACAGCAGTAGAGACAAGAGAACTGGTACTCTGTACAATGTCATCCAAAGCTTTTTGTGAGAGATTGTGTGTTTCCTTGATTCGCAAAAGATATGCTGCACTCGTGTTTCTTAACTGTTCATTTTGGATATCGTCTTTGTCTTCTTCAAAAAGTGCTTCATCAATAAGCAAATCACCAGCTTGCTCTTCAGGCTCAATATCTTGCACTAAATCCTGAGGTTGTTTAACTTCACGTGCAACTCGTAGAAATCCTCTGTGCACTTTTTGTACGTGACTTCTGTACCCATAAAATTTCTTGTAAGTTCTTCCACATCCATTAATGCCACATGTAACAAAGAAATTAGGATCTTCTCTATGTACCCGCCTGAAATGGCTGATAACTAGTCCAAAATTGTCAAGGACAGCATTGCACATGTTACACGGAATACCCATCACAACTTAAACGCCACAAGGACGTAGTGATTCGGGAATGTTGAGGGGTAAACTGGTAGATCTTTAACTCGAACGAAACCGCAGCTAACGATTGGTTTACTAAACTTAAAACTGTGAACTTTTTAATGATTAAAATTTTGTTATAAAAGCGATTTCCCTCCAAAATTCGTCCTTCTTTTGCTGGTGCGTCTCTGCAGCTCCTTCTTCGTATCTCATTAGTCGAACGAACCTAGCTAGACCTCGTGCGTCGGACTCAATAATGAACTACAGTGGTGAGGAGGTTGTTTCTTGGCTCCAGTCGCATGGATTTTCTCCAGAGACTCTAGAGAGGATAGGTAAGCGAAAGAAATTTGCTTAACAACACATTTTATTGCAATTTTATGTACACAAACTTGACTCCTTCACTGATCTTTGTTCGTATCTTATCTTGCAGAAAAGGACGGTTTGGACGGTGAAGATCTCCTCGGCATTGTCCAATATGTAGAGGAACTGAGGCACTACTTTCCCTTAGTAAAAGAGCGACTAAAATTCAAGAAATTGATCTTGATGAACGCTGAACCTAGAGATGGTGCGAGTTCTTCGGGAGTTACTACATCACGGGCGACGAGCGGGGATAGAAAAAACGACCCAAATATAAGCGGTCAGCAGTGAAACAGCTTTTATACTTCATATAGAGACATATAATTTGTTGTTCCAGAGACAATCGTGTTGTAAAGCCGAAATGTTAACAGTTTACTTCACAGTTTAAGCAATTTTTCAAAAGTGTTGATTGAACTCATATCTTTTACTGCTTTAATAAACAATGGAGGCTTCGGAGAGGGAGTCAGTGGCATTTGGAAAGGCACCAAGAATAATTATATATATGGTTTGTAGCTAGCTGCGTGACGTGCGTGACGAAAAAAAAGTATCATGATTTCCGGTTGTCAAAAATGTCAATCAAATTTGGCAGGAACTTGGTTTTCGCACTGTAGTTTGCTTTTCCTGGAAGATTTTACCATGGATGAAGACCAAAAGCCAACAATGTTAAGAGATTTAGAGATCGACTTTTTGAAAGAACATCAGAACATCAGAACCAGATATTATTTCGATCCCATGAATGGGCGTGTAAACACCATTTTGAGCACCTCAGTTCCTAAGAGCAAACTGCAGACCTTCCAACCCTCACGGTTTGACCGTGAGACTCACGGTTTGGGATGTCAACTCACGGTCTCACGGTTTTGCCCCTTAATCTCACGGTGAATCAGAAAGTTTTAAAATTGCCAAACAATTCCGGAAGGTATGAAGGAATAGCAAAAAAATCTGTGCTCATAACAGCCGAATCAGGCATCAAAACTAATTTGCGAGGGAAATGGCGCCAATGCTAGGCTCAGTCTCCAGTCGTGTCTTGTTGCGCCCAGGTTACTCACCGCTACCAGAGGATCGCGGGCGCACCAAGACACGGCCGAAGAATGAGCCCAATGCCAGCCTCATTCTAATGAAACATCGGTGCGCTAAGGTTTCTGGGAAAGCTTAACCATCGAACACAAATTTCAAAATGGCTACTCGTCGTCCAGCTCACGAGAGTGAAACAAGTTCTCAAAATGACTCTGATACTTCGGAACCTCAGCCATCTACCGCGAAGAAAAGGAAACCAGCTACCCTTGGAGCAGCTAAGTATCGTACGACATTTAAGGTTGAGTGGAGCAATTTATATCCCGTGAAAGCAGTAAGAAACGACAAGCATTCTTTTTATTGTGTGCCTTGTCTCAAGACAATACGCTGTGACCACCAGGGTCTAAAAGACGTGAAAGATCATTGTAATACAGAATCTCACAAGTTATCGACGAAAGCAGCGAAAAATCAGCCATCAGTAGCGGGCATGTTTGGTTCAGGCGGTAGTGTTATACAAAGTGCAGTTACCAGAGCAGAAGTCCTAACAACAAATTTTCTGATCCAGCATAACCTCCCACTTGCAACTTCAGATCACCTTGGGCCATTGTTTAGGGCAGTATTTCCAGACAGTGAAATTGCTAAGCAGTATGGATGTGCAAGAACAAAGACTATGGCTATCATCAATAAGGCTCTGGGACCACATTGTCACAGATATGTTGTACAGCACTGTCAGAAACATCCATTCAGTATTGGAATTGATGGGTCGAGTGATACAGATGTTGAAAAGATGAATCCAGCAACCGTAAGAATTTTCGATGTAGAAAGAGCCAAAACTGTTACATCTCATTTTTATCATATGTGTGTGACAAGTGGCAGGGATGCGTCAAAAGCAGAAACTCTTTTTGGTGTTGTCCAGGAAAAGTTAGAGACTGATGAAATACCATGGAATCAGGTTGTCAGCCTTTCAGTAGATAACACTAATTCAATGGTGGGTGCTCACAATTCTTTGGCATCCCACTTCAAAGCAAAAAATCCAGAGACCTATGTATTGGGATGTCCTTGCCATTTGGCGCACATTGCAGCAAGTAGAGCTCATGACGAATTTGCAAAGATTATAGGAATCAGTGCAGAAGAGCTTCTTATTGATCAGTATTACTGGTTTGATAAAAGCACAAAACGGAAAGGGATCCTACTTGAGTACATGCAGTTTTGTAACCAGGAGTATGGTAAGATACTGAAGCATTCTTCTACCAGGTGGCTTTCTTTAGAACGCTGCGTTCAACGCACACTTGAAAAGTATACTGGATTGAAGTCATACTTTTTGAGTGAAGATGCTGGTGATGCGAGATTCAAGAGGTTACAGAAAGCCTTTGAAAATCCACTCACAGAAGTTTCCCTGTTTTTTCACAATGCTTCCATCCCACTGTTTACAAATTTTAACAAACTTTTGCAGTCAGACGAGCCATCCATTCACATAGTTTATGACTCTGTCATAAAACTTGCAAATACTCTTGGAAATCGTGTTATCAAGGTGGAGGTCATGAAGAAACCACTTAATGAAATTAATTTGCAAGATCCAACAATTTATATACCCCTTGCAGAAATTCACTTAGGAGGGACGACAAAGTTTACACTACAGAGGCTACTTAATCAAGGGGAAATATCTCAAACAGCCTACACTCGTTTCTTAACAGCAGCACATGAATATTTCAAGGCAGCCTTCCAATATGTTTTGAGCAAGTTTCCTATTACTGATGAGCTGCTGAAGCATGCAAGATGGATCAACGTTCAGAAACGTAGTCAGGCAAAATGGGAGAGTGTAGAATACTTTCTATCCAGGTTCAAATCAGCCTTGAACACTGTTAACATTGATGAGATGTATGATGAATTTCGTGATTATCAGTCTCTAACAGATGAAGACATTGGTGTGATTGCTTGGAAGGAAGCTAAAGTTGTTGATGGATTAGTTAATGATCAGGAAATTTTCCATTACAGAGTAGACATTCTCTGGTGGTACATGTCACAAATGGTAATTCCTGAATCCTCAGCAAAAAGATTTTGCCATCTTCAGAAGGTGGCAGAGCTGGTTGTACTTTTGCCACACAGTAATGCAGGGGAGGAGAGGCTGTTCAGCATGGTTCGCAAGAACAAAACAGATAGTCGGTCCTCCCTTAAACTGGAGGGAACTCTATCGAATTTACTGGCAATGAAGTTGCAGTACCCAGAGGAAACCTCACCGTGTTTTAAGTTCAACCCTGATGAGAATCTTCTCAGCTCTGCAAAAAAGGCAGCGAAAGACTACAACAGAGAACACTGAGAAGGTAAGGAATACTCTGAAACAAATAATCTGTCGTCGTTGTTTTTATTTGACGCATATTTTTGAAGTCTCCAGGTTTGAGGTCCTAATCTCCAGGTTTCTCTAGGCTTTTTTTTTTAAAACCTCCAGATTTGCATGTGATGGGGGTTGGAAGGTCTGAAACTGATAGAACTGAGTCTTTTGACATGGTTAACAGTGATGGTAAAGCAAGCTTAAAACAGCAGAAATCGCTAGAAACTTCGACGGATACACAGGGCATGAGTAAGTTTTTATTGATTTTACGTGTAAAATATTCAGATTTCGAAATATTTATCGTTATAAATCGACCATATTTCGTTCCCCATACTATGCCTTATAACGTGTTCAAATTTTCAACGGTTCCTCCCGTAACTTAACACCGAGTCACACAACGCGTGACGCGTTCATGAATTCATCGTTGGCTTTTTCTCGAGACGTGAGCTTGGGCCGCCTATGGTTTTTTTAAGCAATCCTTGTTAATTCATGAAAACTGAAGTGCCTAGGAGTATGATTTCCTTTCTCGATAAGTACATAGTTTGGTGAAAGTAAATTATTGATATCATCGAGGTATGATTTTGTTTTTTCTCTTTTATGCACAGTTTGTTTACATTTATGGAAACTTTTTAGTCACAAAAATTACTGTTCTCCAACGACAAATAAATTTGTTCATTTGTTTACTTTTTTTACAGTTCTCTGCCTCAGTAGCGTTAGGTATCCAGGAGGGATACCTCAGTGCAAACCAGAAAAGTGAATTGGTCCGGGATGTTTGTACAAGCATCAACCACTTCACCAGCCACCCAAAGCGCTCTGAGAGGCAATGGATAGCTAAAAAAATTGTTGAAGAGTATCCATGTATGGCTGGCAAGAAACTAGTTGACTCAGACACTGAATGGGTTAGTAAATTTTAAAAATCTATCAGTTTGCGTCTTCTACTTATGGTAAAAATAGAAATTTTTGTGCTGAATTTCTTGGCTTAAACTTAGAAGGTGCAGAGTAATCACTCTGATCTTTTAAGTTCTTAAGTGTGATTGGCTGTTACCAATAATTATAACATATCTACCATAGAATTAAATGTGTAGTGTTCAGCTAGGAGGCACAGAGTGGGAAAGGGGCAGAATAAAGTGCCAACTGAAAAACTTTAGATGATGTGAACTCCACACATTGAAAGTAATATCATTAGTTGAGTAAAGTTTACTAACAAATGTGCAAAAAAATTAGGCATTAATTTATGCAATGTCCTGACCCTTTTCCAGGGCTATTTGGAGGTCAAGATTTTCAACAGGATGAAAAAAATCCAAAAACCTAAACATCCAGCCAATCCTGCTGAAGCTGGTCCCTCTAAGGCCAAAAGGCAAAAAAAAGATTTCAGTATTTGGGCACAGCAGCCAGACTTACCTGCAGGTGAGACTCTGGCAACTTTAAAAGCCTTTGCTGAGGAAAATCACAATGAGAAACCCCCGAAAGCACAAAGCTCGTAAGGATTTCATGGATAAAACATTCCCCCTCTGCCACCATGAAATCATAACTGCCCCTAATTTGGTGAAGGCTGTGTTGATGGAGTACCCATCTCTGAAATACTTCATCCATGTAAGTATTAGCTGTAAATTGCTTGTATCTGTCAGAAATGTAAACCAGTTACAGGTTTGTTTGTTTGTTTTTTGGCCAACTTTTGGCTGATACTAGGGTACCTGTCAGAGATTGCAGTCCAATACTTTTAAATGATATGCTTCCCAATTGTACTAATTTTTTTCTTAAGGGGGGAAGAGGGATTTTGTGTGTATGAAAGGCAAGTTCCTTACCAATATATTTGTGTTCCTATTAAGGGCATGAACAGTCCTTAAGAACAGCATTTCTCTCTCTGGATTCTCAGTACACATGTGGTTATGAATACCTCTAGAGTAGATTCGTCGGACAAGTAAGACGACTTACATGTTATGTTTTCTGCCTTACCTTTCAATGCAGTTAAAAGCTGAGCTGTGTAGAATATTCAATGATGATAACATCCCAACCAAATTGTGGGAAAAATACCTCATGTGGCAGCAGCATATCCTAAAATATGCTGCTGCTAGCAAAGATAAGGTGGTCAATGAGGTAATGGATGGAATGGAAGCTGCCCTTAGTGAAGAGGGATGCAACAGAAAAGGTAAAAATGAGGTTTTCAATCATTTACAAAGAAGTATTATACCTTAACTTGTGTAAAACATTCTGCTGCTGTCACAGACACCTGATTAGAAGTCACCTTTGATTTTACAACTTGTATAAGCCCTGGCTTTAAGGAGAGTTTATCAAGACTGCTAGATTAGAAAGTATGCTGTTATATAGGGGTTAATGTCTCCCACTTTCACAAAAAACAAATTGTTCTGTATTTAAATTACAGAAATTAAAAGTAGGACATCCCTGCTGGTCATCAACAAAGTTCTGCGCCAGCGGAGTGGAAAGAAAAGGGGACTTCAAGAAGAAGTTGTGACCATTTTGGAGGTAGGAGTTTATAAAAACTGCTACTTAGGTACAAAAATACTACAGAACAGCTAAAATTACTGAGCCCATTTGCTATGAAGTCCAGATACTAAGCTTCAAGTACTTTGGGATTGTATTTATTTTCCTTCTTTTTTTCCATTATTGTGATTTAGCAATTTTTTTTAAAAAAAATTTTGCTGTAGTCAAACCATAAGATAAATACTGCACATGGAATAGTTGATGTCTTTTTCCTGGGGGTTGAACACCCCACATGTACATTTGTGATATGCGCAGATACTTTGGGAGTCGTGTAGTATTTTTCAAGGCTTGAAGGGAAGACAAATTAAAAGCATTGAGCTAAATTTCCACTTCCTTTTTTAATGTTTTGGCTTATAGTTTTAGAAAAACATCCCACATATATATCATTTGAGTAAAATTAAATGAGGGTAAAGTGACCAACTGAACCCAGCAGACTAGCCAGTAATTTTGATGCTCCTTTGCACTTTGGCTTGTTTTTGTAAAATTTGTTTTTATTGCAGAGAGAAGCTGATGTTGATTCAGCAGTTATAGATTACATCCAGCCACAAATTGTTATTGTTGGAGATATTTATGACATTGATCTCCTGTATATAGTAACAGAGGGGAGTATTATTTGTCAGCTCCCACAAGAAAAAATTATTGATGCTTTCATTGGGTTACTTGGCTCATTTTATGTTTTTAATGTCTCCTACAATCAGTCAAAGGCAATTTTGACTTTTTTAGAGCAAGCATTGCTTGAAATTGGGCGTGGGCAGACTCTTGTTACTGTTTCCTCCTTTTTCAATGACTTGGCAAATGCCTGAGGTAGAATCAAACAAGATTTATACTCTTGTGCAGGAGCAGGACAATTTGTTGCGGTTGTGTTATTTTGATAATTTTCTGTACTTCAAAAAATTCAGTCAGTCTTGATTATAAGCTGCCTCACATTATCACATTTGCTGAGTCATTGAAAAGGGAAGCTTTAGTTACAAGTGTCTCGTGTGAAATTTCTAGCAATGTTTGCAATTTTGAGAAGTATACTGATTTAGTGAAGAGATATATTTTAGAAACTGGTTGCATTAATGTTAAAAATGTATTTATTGTCCTATTCTTTCAAATGTTTGTCTAACATTCTTCATAACTTTAAAATCATGGTCTGTAAAAGGTTTTAACAGTAACAATACCTAGAACTGAATAAATTAGTGTTTGAAAGATAAAATATGAGGTGTATTTTCATTATTTGATTGTGAGGGGGGGAAATCAGTGTGCAGAGGAAAGAGCCCTCTACTTCTGAATTGGACTCACATTGGAGCTGAATCGGCTCTTTTTAAAGGGGCCATTTGTGAGAGGGCTGAAATTTTGGGGGCTGTTTTGGCCCCTATAAATTTCAAAGTGGCCCCTGTAGTTTTCAAATTCACCCTTCACGTGGTCCAATTTGGCCCCTACAATGGGGTCGATTCAGCCCCAAAATTGGTGCCAAAAACAGCCCCATTTCAATGGGGCCGAATTGACCCTAGGCTAGTGCCAAACTGGACTCACTCGTTTTGTCCCCATTTTTGGGGCCAAATCAGCTCTTTTAATTTTACAGTGTAGGTGCTCTGAGGCGCATTAGGTCCCTCATTTCTCAGTCCGCTGCAGTACAAATATATATAACGCTTTAATCCAACCTCATTTCGATTACTGTGTCCCCGTTTGGGATGGATTGAGTTCTTATCTATGTGAGAAACTACAAAAATTGCAAAACCGAGCAGCTAGGGTTATTCTACAAGCCAACTATGAGGTAAACTCAAGCCTGCTTCTTGAAACTTTGAAGTGGGATCAGCTATCATTAAGAAGAAGAAAGCAGAAAGCTATAATGATGTTTAAATCCCTCAACGGGTTAGCCCCAGTGTACTTGCGTGATTTATTCTGTGAGCAACACACAGACTATGACTTGCGTGACTCTTTCCGTAAGTTAAACTTACCCAAGTCGCGTACTGACTATTTGAAACGTAGCTTTGGCTATAGCGGTGCCTTACCGTGGAATTCTCTTCCTGAGAATATTAGGGTGATTAGAACAATTGAGCAGTTTAAGAAGGAAATCAACCGCGCACTTGAAACATTCGATTCCCACTCGGCAATCTTGTAAATCAGTTTTTATAGTTATTTTAACTTTTACAAATGATTGTAATTAAAATACTATTAGTATAACTGAAGATTCTTAACCGAGTTTAAATAAAGATCTACTACTACTATTACTACTACTACTCAAACAGTCCAATAAATCTGCATCTACTAAGCGCTTTATCCACATGACGAAAGAGTTTAGTCTGCGGCAGATCATTGTCAATTTCACCCGCATAACTGACCATTGATCTATATGTCTCGGGAGTGATACCGGTTGGTTCTAGTGATCACTCTGCGATTTTTGCTGTCCGTAAACTACACCGTTTAAAACCGCCTCCTTCGAGAGTAATTGATACCAGGAATTTCAAGCGTTTCAATCGTGATGCTTTCATTGAAGATCTAAACAAAGTTCCATGGTCATTAATAAATTCCTTCACAGATGTTGAAGACTCATGGGACTCGTTTAAACAGCTTTTTGGTGAAGTCGCTGATTCTCATGCCCTAAGAATCCGCGTACGAGTACTAGTCAGGGCACAAAAAGTACCATAGCTGACACGCGAGGTAAAACAACTAATGAATAAAAGAGATCACTTTCGATCACAGGCGACCCAAGCTCACGTCTCGAGAAAAGCGTTGTGTGATTCAGTTACGGGAGGAACTGTTAAAAATTTGAACACGTTATAAGGATAAGTATTTCGAAATAACGATATTTTACACATAAAATCAATAAAACTTACTCACATCCGGTGTGTCCATTGTAGTTTCTGGCGATTTCTGACGTTTTAAGCTTGTTTTGCCATCATTGTTATTCCTGTCGAAAGACGAAGTCAAGGCTGCACACTCCGATTTCGACCGTTGTCCACGCGAGGTGGTTTGCGCCCCGAAAATCCTCCCGATCGGCATTTTTTTCGGCCGTACTTTACAATCTAAGATCATTGCACCCTGTGAAATGTCTCCATACCAAACCTCCCCGCGCATTTCGTCGAAAACGAGCGTTTTCAACCTGCATTTCCAAGTTCGCTTCTCACTGGCTATGCTCTTGTCAATCAGACTGGACACGGCCGCGGAAGAGACTTGGGTTTGTGGTCAATTTTCTCTCTACCGCGAGTGGTACGGTCGATTAATGTACAATACTTACCCTATCCCCTAAGAGACACCTCGCCTTATTCTATTGTCCTGATCAACCAATCAGACAGCGAGGTGGAACTAAACAGGCAAACAACGGGCAAAATTTGAATATTCTGCGGGGTTTGCTGCGAGCGCTTAAACTTGGATTATTTTCGCTAAAATGCTATCGAAGGGGAAGAGATGTGGTCAAACTGACCGCGAAGCGAATCATGAAAGAATTAAGAGTGGCCAAGCTTCTTGTTTGCACGATTGGAAATTTTGGTGAGTCGAAATCCGAAAGCTTTCTTTGGTACACAAATTGAATTTCCGCATGTGAAGTTTATTTCAGTATCCGGAATTCAGTTTAAAATATATGTGGCAGGTTCCTTTCAAATTATGAATATGCTGAGGGGAGCCCTACCTTTGCTAAGGACGTGATCAGCCACAGTGTGGCTGACCAAGAGAATAGCGAATCCAATTGACTTCGTTATTGAAAATTACATTGGGCGCAATTATAACAGATCTCTGTGGTGAAAGAATCAAGCACGTGAAACGTGGACCACAATTGATCGCAAAGCTGCGTTAAAAGGTCCAAAGGGGGAATCAGAAAATCGTTTGGTTTCATTCTGGAAGAAATTTCAATTCCCCAAACTTGCATAGGGGAATGTGTCGCCCCAGGAAGTTGCATTTTTTTCTAAACTTGAAAAATGGACCTCAATTCTCAGCGTCTGACACTGGAATTGTCGACGAATTTGTCTCAATCTTTCAGGCAAGCTACACCATTAGATCCCATGGTTCTGTTTTTGATTTGGGGTCTGTTTTAAAAAATTCTGGCCGCACAACTACACCATCAGTTCCAGAACAAATCTCCTCAGTGTTTATTGCAATGGTTGGAAAACCTACCCATTTGCCTTGGATTTGCTCTGGAAAAGGGCGAAGCAGTTGCTACCCTATCCCGATAAACAACAGGCCAGCTTCAGCACCTTACAGATTGTTCCAGGAAGCCAGAAACGAGAGTGTTTTCTGACCTTTGTCTAGTAATCTGCAAGTCTGGGGCTGCTAGTCAATTTCTTAATTAAAGCAGGCTCTATGGTCGCAACAGAGGGCGTCAAAAACGAATTGCTAACAGGTCATTAGTGCCTCCCAAATGTAACAAACGGTTCCTGTCTAAACAGGGTTTGGTAAACCAAATCGCTCAGGAACAAGTGAGAAGAAAAAACACAGAAGAGAGGAAGAGATATTGGCTTAACAACATCACAGCGAAGCCCTGGTGGTCGATAAACTAATTCAACTGAGGCACATACACTTGATTGCAAAAACGTTGACAAGCAACAAGCGTTTATAATGAACGATGAGACTCAGCAGTTTTAGGGGTCAAATGTAGATGATAACCATAAGTTGGACGTAATGAATGATAAGAGCTATCCAAACTTTCCCGGAAGAAAACGTTTTATCATGAGAGAAGATTTTTCCATGAATAATGAGAGAAGTAAATCACTGATTATGTATCTGTGCGAACATTTCCCATAATGGTGTTGGGTCTTGTCGTTCGTGAATCAAGCTTATTAGGTGTCAACGTTTTTGCAATCGAGTGTATACAGTTTCTGAACTGACTAAACCATTCATCCGTCTTTTGACTACAGTCGAATCCGCACAACGGCGAAACTTCAAGGGAAATTGGAAAAGGTCTGAGTTATGGGTAGTTGGGAACAAAAGACGGCAAATAACGGAGAAATAGAGTGTACTCTTTTTTTAACGTAAATGCTTTAGACTGCAGTACACTATTTGTTTTGATTTGTTACTTATTCAAAGACGTGGCTCGACATGGTTCGAGCTATCGAGGTTAAAAATTTTTATAGAGAAAGAACTGAAGGGAACGCAAATTGCTTCGGGTTGGCGAGAGGTTCGAGCCATCGAGGGAGAAATTGCAGTAAATGTATGACGGAAATCCAAGGGAAATCGATTTTGGTTTGTCGGAGTAGCGCAAGACTCGAGTTAGCGGGGGTTCGAGTTATCGGGATTCGAACGTATTTCGTTCGACTCCGGACGAGTTGTTACCAGCTGTTCATTTGCATTTTAACTACTTCTTTTCAAATCTATCTATTGTCTTACATATGATGATTACCCCAATCTTGTTTATTCTAAACTGTTAACACTGCATGTATTTTTGGCGATAACAGCTACCTATACCCGAGCAGTGGAACATTGACAGCGGAAAAGATTCTTTCTACAATGATGTATCGCTTACACACTAAAAAGAATTCATCAGCAAATTACTCTCGTCATCTTAGCAGGAAGTTTAGCCTAACAAAACGTGGGATAACACATTGACGATTCAAACGATGCTTGCTATGAACTCAAATAAGACTCAATGCAGTAGAAGTTATGAGACTGCTACATAATACACTAACACTAAAGGAAGCTGAAGTGGCTTTAAACACTGACATATATCATTGAACGTGGCCTCATAAATGACTTCGTCTCACTGTTTTGCCCAATGAAGTGCTGTTCTTTAAACTGTCTGAAGTTTGATGGAAACGTTTTGTAAGCCAATACAATCAAATGTTGGTTACATGTACAAGCAATTGGGCCCAGTTACTCAAAGGGCGACTAGCGCTATCCAACGGATAAATTGCTATCCAGATGATAAGTTTTAAGAAAACGGACTATCCACTGCACTCTCCATTGAGCAGAAATTTATCTAGTGGATACCATTGTTTACCCTTTGAATAACCACGGAATGGTGAATAGCCAGCGAGCCAAGATCTTGGATGATTGGATTCATGTTGTCTTGATATTTAAAGGATGCTTTTGTTTCAGTAGTCTGCTATTACAGAATGAACAATGTTACTCATATGTTTTAGGTGTTAGTGCTAAGAGTGCATCATTTGACCGCGACCAAAGCAGTTGTAAAGTAACTTCGATCCCGTGCAGCTTACAGCTGTTTTATGAAACATTGGTGTTTCTAGAAGTTAAGAAACTTTCACAGTTTTCAATTTAATACTGTCAGCGACTGGTATTCTTCTAACTAAACGACGCGATCGATAATTTCAAGCTTTCATTATTTTAGGGAAAACTAATCGTTAGAAAGAACAATCTTTTATTGCTTTATGCAACAGTGGTATTTTTAGACGTTTAAAGTCACAACTTACAAGTTAATACGATCAAAATAAAATATCGTTTAAAGCTGGTAATGTACATCGCGACTAATCGATTTATCAAACGTTACTTCCGGAGGGTCTCACGAAGTCATAACAGATAGGTAGAACATAACTGTAACGAAGCCAAAACCAGTTTTAACTGCGAAATATAATTAAAAGCCAGAGCAAATCAGATGCTACAAAGGGAGAATAAACATATTTCTTTGCAATGTAATTGCAGCCTGCGAGGCCTGAACACGCACTCGTCATCAATAGTTCTCAGCCAAAAGGGAAGAAGCGGCTAGTAACCTTTGCAACTGACTTCTTAAATTTCATCGTGAATTTCAGCAAACAAGACAAATATTTCCTCCTTTGTGTGGACTGACTTTTTCCCTTTACAGTTTTGATCACGTTCCAGTTTATTTTGGGACACCAGCAGCTTCTAAGAAATATGGAAGCACATAAAAGACTGTTTTAAAAAGCTAGCACTGTAGTTATGGGTTGCTACTTATCATCAGTGTGGATTCCTAAAAATTGAAATCAGCCACCATGTTACAGCCCGGTTTTGAATCAAACTGCATCTAATGAAAGGATTTAGCCTTAAATAGAATGAATGAACTATCCACGATTAAGAGAACTCTATACATCTGTTAAAGTTTTAACAGTTTTGATCACGTTCCAGTTTATTTTGGGACATCAGCAGCTTCTAAGAAATATGGAACTAAATCCTATAACGCTGAAGAGGAAGTTCGACAAAGGAGACTCTGATTTCAAAACAGCCACCAATTAGTGTCGAAATTTCTGAAGCGCCATGCATATAAATGACAGAGGCTCACCAGGTAGTGGATCAGTCTCTAGCGTCTACTTGCTTTGTTTTTACAAGAACAGAGTTTAGCTCAGTGGATATTTTTGGTGAAAATGGTAAGTTTTCTTCACTGAAAATAAAATTGAAACTTTGAGGAGCATTAAAATGATAGGATTTCACATATGGTGCAAACACTTGGAATGTAAGTTTATTGAGTACTTTTTAACAGATGTCTAGAGTTCTCTTAATCGTGGATAGTTCATTCATTCTATTTAAGGCTAAATCCTTTAATTAGACGCAGTTTGATTCAAAACCGGGCTGTAACATGGTGGCTGATATCAATTTTTAGGAATCCACACTGATGTTAAGTAGCAACCCATAACCACAGTGCTAGCTTTTTTAAAACAGTCTTTGATGTGCTGCTTTTATAATTATTATTTAACGTTTTGCAGTTTCAGATTGCTTCTTTGGTCGGCGTTCTGCTCATTTCCTTCAATGCAGTCCAAGTAAACTGCAAGGTACCAGTTCTTTTTTTCCCTAGGTTCTCTGTGTGTTTTACACTGGTACTGATAAGAGGAGTCGGTAAAACAAATTAAAACTGAACACTTTCTTCTTCAATACCTTCTCCACAGAGTTTTGGTCAAGCAAAATAAACTTCATGCAAGATTGCAACTTTAAAAGCGCTTTGTATTGATGTAAGACGCACAAAGCAAAAGAATTCATGAGTTGGGTTTGCAAATTGAAGGTAAAAGGTTTTAACTGAAAGCTAAAAAGACTGAGGGTGTTGTTTTGGTGAAATTGCAGGCGGACCGTTACTCCCTTGACATTATTGAAAGGGGAACAGAGTTTAAGGAGATTTTAGAAGTGGATGTCGACAATCAAACCGAAGTATTCCGTGTTCCTCAGCACAACGATGTGGACGCAATGGACATGATGAATGATTTTAACTTGGTAAGTGTGTGATCAAATACTGAGAGTCCTCTACAAAAAGATGTTCTGCTATCATCTAAAACATCGACTCATCATGTGCAGTGAGGAGCTCGGTAATGTCATAAGTTAGTAAGCATAATTGTTGTTTCTGTTGTTGTTTTTTTGTTCAAACCTACATACATTGAGAGATCGAGCCAGATTTGCATACGCATTGGATCAATCAAATTCTATTTTTTTTAAAGTTCGGATATAACGCGCGCTGTCACTGGTTGAAAGAGCCTGCTCTGTGAGAGTCTGGAGCATAAAGCTGAGCTAAAGCTGTCACGCCATCTGCCTAATTGTACCATGTCCGACCTTTTCCGGGACTTCTCTCCAGCTTTTTTTCCATAATTGAAAGCGAAATTTCGGAACAAGCGAGCCGGCAAGTAGCAACAGAAGAACCAAACAAAGGTATGCAAGCATGCAAGGCGCCGTAATTTACGTTATTAAAACGTGAGCAGAGACGAAAATCCTCAAAGAGAAAACAAAATGGATAGTCCGAGTTTTAAAGGTTTTCACGCTCGGTTAGACTGCCAGCTTACGTACGGTAATACAAATTAAACACAGCCAACACTCGTATAGTATGTAAAGTTTTGTGTTCAAAAACAAAACAGGAATGATGAAAAATATAACCAAACTGGCCTAACTGTTAAAATTCATACTTATCATGACGGTGTCAGAGCGACTGCGATCATGCTGAGGTCCATCGCGGCTAGCTCATCATGGCGATTTCCGGTAATCGCAGTGACGCAAGCCTCGCAAACCACATCGGCCACCCTTCGAGTGAAAAAATTAGAGCTTTCTCTGATATCCTTTCCAATGCGTTGAGAGGAAGGCCACATCAGTCACTGCAGCCGAGTTTTACGGCGCTGTCATCCCGAGCCATCTTCATGTTCCGGTGAATTCGGCTGTCGTTCATTCATAATACCCTCGCCTTGAACAGTTTGTGAAAAAACTTGCGTGATTTTATGAGCCACAATTCGGCTGAATTTTACTGAACATTTGACTTTCACATACTGTATTAGAGACTGAAAACCTTCGGGCAGAAGTGTTGAATTCGACCTGCCGAACTACTCAAGTTTGTAAACTATCGTAGAATGTGAACTTTGATGATTTGGAATTTAATTGTTTTGGAACTTTGATGGTTTGACATTTTTGACAGCTTTAGTCCTGTACAGCCAATCAGATTATTTGAAATATTCTAACAGGTATTCTGATTGGCTTATCGTAGCGTGCTTTATGAGAGTATAGAGCATGCTGACGACACTGTTGTTCGCTTTGGAAATAAAGTTTCTTTTGAAAATTGAAAGTAATGCGTGGGGAATTTAACGGATTCTTTATAACAAAACAAATAGAGAAGCCCTGACTGTGCTCTGTTCTGTTGTAAAGCACTTATAGATATTCGAAGTGGCTAAAGCACTTGAGAAGTGGAGAGAATCACCCGACTACTTCTCGTATTTCTCCTGACACTTCTTTCATGCTCTAGCCGTTTCCTGCGTGCTTTATAACAGAACAGAACACAGTCAGGTAAGACTGTAATAGCCTTTGTAATTTTGGAGATTGGATTTTTATGACGTCACGTGCAAACCAAGGATTTGCTAGCGTTGCGTGTTATCCTAGAGAACGGAAATGTTAGCCCCAGCCGTTTCCTATGAGGAAATAAATTGGAGGACTTTTTCTGAAAGAAAATCAGATGGTTCTACGCTTTTTGTCTGCAGTAGGAACAAAACTGATGCTAACGCTAAATTCAGATGCTAACGAATGTACATGTATGATTGGAGAACTCTTGCAAATGCTAATAGAACTTATTTCAAGGCGATACATAGAAGAAGTGTAGAAGTGATCCTACATAATGCATGTAAGTTAAAACAAGAGTATATATCAAAGTTGGCAGATTTTTTTTAGCCGTTAAACAGATGAGAGATAATATTTCCAAGTCTTTCCATCAGGTCTTCTTTTAAGGATTTTTCAGAAAATCTCAAAGGCATAAGGTGTTCGCAACTGAGAATTCGCTGAACCGCCTTCATGGGCGTTACAATGTTCAATTCTGTATCGGAAGTTACAGAATTATGTAACAAATCAAAGTGGGGCCCCAGAACAAAGGGGTCTAGATTGATTCCGACTCTTAAAAAGTAGATCTCTCAATTATATCATGTCTCCCTCCTGCATGAGACATTTAGGGAAGGAGAGGAAGCATAATCCTAAACGATTCCCCTTTTTTTTCCTAGGGCTTAACTGTTCGCCGAATGCCATCAGCTAGAGTCTGCTATGTATCCCACCTGGACTTATCTATTCCCCGGCCAGAGCAGATGAAGTTCAGCATGGAACAGGTATTACTTATGAGAGACAGTGTGGCCGAGTTTTTGGGGCACTGATCATGTAATCTGATAGTCCCGAGTTCAAACCCTCCACCCTGACACTCTCTGGATTTATACTCGGTTGCCCTGGTGTTCAACTTCTTTGGTGCGCCATGTGTATAGCCAACTGGTTTGACTCCTGCCAGTTATCCAACATCCAATGTCTTTTTGGCTTCCTTGAGAGAGTTTTCAATATACCTACATACACATACTTTCTCTTTCATTCATTTGCCAAGTATTTAAGAATTAGGATACCTATAACAATGCTAATCTTCTTAAATTCAGCTTGAAAGGGATATTTCGAAATTAATTGAGTAAATATTCATTATCGGTGATATTCCGTAAGGTTGTTTTATTGCTACTTTCTGAAAGTTGACTTTGTCACAATAGTTGCCATTCTGCCTTCTTTCGATCAGTTTGTGAACAAGTAGTTATTAATCGGATGTGTTTGGATGGGTCAACGATTCTTAGGGGAACTGAGACAGAATAATTCAACTGACCGGAAACCTCGTGACAAAAAAAAACCCAAATAATAGGCAAACTCAAGGATTTAGTCGATATCTGTCGATCCGAATTAAGGCTAGGATTTGCATTGTAATACTGACAAAGTCTTTTTAAAGGCAAGTCTCAGTTCGTAACATCTTGAAAAGGCATCACGAGGGGAATACGATATTTGCAAAGTTTAGAAGTGAAAGTTATAAATTAAGTAGAGTTCCAAATTCAAAAGTTGTGGGGAAACTCTCCTTATCGAAGCTTTTTTCGTCTTCTTAGTCCTGGTTGGAGTATTGTGACCTAGTCTTTTGTAGACAGCTTTAAGTTTGGCGGCGTTGTTTTCGTTGTCACCTTTTAAAGAATTCTGATGGTTTCATGGGAATTATCTTTTTTTTTCTTCTTTAGAGAAGTTGAAAAAAACTCTTTTTTTCATGGTTGAAAGGGATAATTGTTAATGCACAAATGGGCCTTGGCGTGTTGTTATTTCTTACGTATTCCTTGTTATTATTCTAGATGTCTTTACGAGGGCAATTTTTCCCCACAAATGTGACGGTTAAGAAGACTGGTTGGAAAGTGGTGGGCTATGCAAGTCGACTGGATTTACCCCAGACGATTATCGAATTTTGTGGTGGATTTCCTATCTTCAGAGTTGAAAAGACTCCGTTGAATTTCGATAATGTGAAATCGATGGTCAGGCGAGGTGAGAGAAATTAACGTTCATGCAGGTATAAAGAGTAATTTGAAGAAGATTACTCGCGTCAATAAAGTTTTTTCCATATGTGAATCCCGTTGGAGCCTTACTTTTCTCAGACTTCTTTTTACTGTAGCTTTACTAAAGCGATTGCTCCCTCGAACATCATTATATTTAGCTCTAAAGAGTTTGTTTTTCCCTAATACCTTCTTGCCCTGTTAAAGGAACTACATTTGATTTGTTTCCTTAAAATCTCTCTCGAGGAAAAGGACGATTGCTGCCCTATAATTTCCTCTCTGAAGGCGAATAAAGTTTTGATATGACCGGCCCAAACAATTTTACGGTTTGGATATATCAACAACTCTTTTTCCCTTAAATTCGTTTAAGAGAGTGTCCACGGCCACTATTAATTCATGGAGTCTGGGGAGGGTAAGGGAATATGACGTGAAGTCATATATTTCTTTTAGGTCATGAACGTTGGAGACGGAGTCAAGTGTTTTCAAACTTCTCGTCATGCTCCCCGGAAGGTACGAAGAAGTGGTTGGAATGTGTGGAAAAAGAAAACAGGAATCAGATTAACTATACCAATGGTGTTCATGTTCAATTTGATGTGACCTGCACTTACAGGACCCACGATTGTTTTTACGTGTATACCTGCAAACCAAAAGGTGGAGGTGACTACGAATGCTCACAAGAAGCACATTTCCTTCAGTACACTGGTATCTGTTGTGTTCCTATTTGTTAAAAGTTTTTAATTATCGCTCATTTGTGACTTACCACCAATCACTTTTGGCATAAATGTAAGCTCCTGATTATTCGTTTACTTTTTCCTAAAAGTCTAGTAGAACTTTTCTCAGAAGATATTTTTTTTATTCACTGTATACAAGACAGGTAGATGCAAGATATGATTTTTACAAGATGCATTCCTAGAATGATTTGTCAGTGAAATGTTTGCTCATGTCACTACTTTCTAGCCATAGCAATAATTTTATTTTTTACATTTGAAAATGCGTAAAATTTAGCATATTCTAGCGTTAAACTGGAAAGTGATATGTAAGCAGGAAAAAAATACAAACTGTGATGAACTGAAATAAACAGAAATTAAGCAAATTTTTCTCATTTTCTTTGTTTTGAACATGTTAGATAATTTTTTGCTTCAATTTTTATTAAAAGACTTCTCGTTTTGGGTTGAGGTGCTTTAACTCAGTGTAGGTAAATGAAGAGGTTAATTGGATCATTCGACTACAAATATGGATTCATGTAACAATGTAATTGCTTTAACAATAAATTTCTTTCATAATGAATGAAGAGTGAAGTATCTGTGTAGACTTTAATTGTACAGTGGCATTTCAAAAGGAGCGAGTAAGTGGGAACACCAACCGTGATGACATGGAATGAATCAAACAAGCTTGATTGTAAACAGTTTTACTCCGCTGTACTTCAGCTGTATTATCTTGACACTTCCGGTTCAAATTCCCCCCCCCCCCCCCCCCGAACGGACGACGGTCGAATGCCCGTGAGTTGCCCGGGGAATGTTAAAATTGTCGAATTGATCGTCGCGTAAAATGGATTTCAATGATAACACTAAAGAGCCATTTTGCTTTAAATCAACATGGGCTTGATGAATCATAAAAAACCTGACATCGAATCTGTATTTTTGATAGTTTCCATGGACGAAGAAAGATAATATGAACGAAGTTTACTTTTTAATATCTACATCACCTTTCTTCCTCCAATTTTTTACGTTTCATTCACAAGGTTTTCAAAATCGAACGTTTACAACATAGCTCTTATCCTGAAAGTTCAGAACAAAATCCTTTTGAAATACTCATGGGGAACTTGGGACGGGAACCCCGTTAGCAGTTCCAATTCCGATGGATTCCCCCCCTCCCCGATGAGTTTCTCTTCGACCGTCTTTGGCACTTTGGAGTTTTTTCAGACCTCCAGTTATGAGTAAAAGAATATGCGGGTTATGGAGCTTCTGAATTGTTTTATATCTAATACTACTTCAGCGAAAGGCAATAACGTAATAAATTGTCTATCGCTAAAGGATCATAACAAACTACGTTAGTAATCGAAGCTTAACCCTGCCTAAGTAAATATATCATGTAATATCAAAACAAAACTTGCGTGAGAGTAATATCTACATTAATGAATGGTACTGGTAGAGGGGGGTTCAGTTAAAGCGTCACTAAAAGGAGGTAACTTAAACACGTCCCATCTTCATTACCATTTTATTTCAGCTTTGAATGGTATTATACCTTTTTTGTTACAAGTGTTATTTGACCACTTATCACTTCTCTTATCAGTTGATGGAGGTTACTCTTCATGGAGTACATGAAGTATTTGTAGCAGGTCTTGTGGAATAGGATATCAGTCGCGCTCTCGAACATGTACCAATTCCGCAATACCAATAGTGTAAATATGCACTAGTAAAGTTAATCTCCATCGGCGTACCCAAAGGTAGACTTGACCCTCGATGAGCGCATCGAGCCAAAGGTTCGCAAGTTCAAAAATAATTCCAGTTATCCGTGTTGCAGTAACTCATTTAAACCACCTTTCTCTATATGCAAGTCAAGTTGCCTGGTAAAAAGTCAACGCACAAAAATATTTCTCGATCTTACTACTGGTGTTTAATGCAATCGAAATTGACGGTTTTCTGTAGAGAGCCTCGAGGTGGTTAAAGACTTTGTTTGTGGTGCACAGCTGTTTTCAAACGAGTTGAAAACGTAAATTAGCCACCGTAAAGGGTAAAAAAGCTGACGTTTCGGGCGTTAGCCCTTCGTCAGAGCGTCCCAATCGCTCTGACGAAGGGCTAACGCTCGAAACGTCGGCTTTTTTACCCTTTACGGTGGCTAATTTACGGTTTCAACTCAGTTGTTAACACTAAATTACCTGCTATACTCTCCCACCGACGCAGCACCACAGTTTCTTGGAAACTTGCCCCTTCATTCATCTGTTTTCAAACGAGGCGCTCATTTTTTAGAACCAACATGTTTACCTAACACGAGGATCCTTCTTTACAAAAGCGCCCAACTCGTGCAACTATGTTGATGATACAAGATAGAATGATCAAAGCAATGATTTCTAATTTTTGCGAGAGCATCTATTTGGGTTATTTTCGTTTTCAATCAAACGCGTGGCAAGATGAGGGTGTGATATTTTTACTCACAAGTCTCACAATGAAAAAGGTGTGAATTCGTTTTTGTTTTTGTTTTTGTTTGTATTATGTTCTCTTTCGGAGAAAAAAAAACAGGTCTCACTTGAAGTAACTTACTCTCCTTAAAACTTTCATAGTTTTACGGCGGAATCTATCAGTCTTTATCAACACTATGAAGCTATCAACAGTTTTGCCAAATTTTCTCTAAGCAGAAAGCGGACGTCATGACTTTCTGTTTGTTTTCAATCAAGCGAGGCGGTATGCAACGAACCGACGGGTGTGATTTTTTCGCATGACAAGTTTTTGCTTAGCGCATGCATCAATGCTTCGGTGAAACAATTAGCAATTGTATGATATACATAGTGTTTTAGTTAGCAAATTCATTATCACTTATGACGAACTCGTGAAAGATACATCTGTCGAACTAAAATGCCGAAGCATTACCAAGTTTTTTTCATAATTTTAATGCACCAATTAAATGATTTAAAAGTATGAACTATTTTCACTTAATTTTAAACAACAAAAATGTCTTCAAAACTAACTGAGAGAGCTTAGATGATAGTTACACTTCAGTACCTGAGAAATTTCAATAATAATGTTAAATGGGCTGTTTTTTTTCCATGGAAATAATAAAAAAAAACAGCTTTGAAAAAAAAAATCAAGATTATTACCAGTAATTAGCCAAAGTGGGAATCCTGTTTGAACCTTCATAATGATGATTGGTATAACTTCTCCATAAAATTCATTGTGGTAATACCAGAGAGGTTTTTCATGCTTACTGGCAAACTTTGAAACAAACAAGTCAACGATTTTGTCAAACTGCTGCTGGTTATTAATCATAGAATTGGACATTACTTCGCATTACATGACAATATTTAAAGTTGCATTATTGACTATTTAATAGTCAATAATGTAACTTTAAATAACCAGCAATGGCAAGATAATGTCCAATCCTATGATTGCCATCATCTGCCATGGATCAGACACTGAGTGTTTTATGTCATCTGCTTGATTGTCAGACAGTTGAATGGCGCTTTCAGGCACAGAAACCATGTTTCTGCCTTGATATCAAGAATAATTCAAAGAAGGCTAAGGATATTATTAGCGAAAAAGGTAGCAGAACGGTGCTACGCACCGTAAAGGAAAGAATTTTTCAAGCATTACAAGATGCGAGTAAAACAACACAAGACGTAATTGCCTTGCAAAGCGATGATGCGACTAAGCGAGCAGAATCAGAGGAATGGTTAGACAATTTGCAGAGCGAAGTGAAGGACATCGTCGACTCTATTGAGGAAGTATTTAGAAAGCCGTGGAGATGAACCGCCATCAGTAATAGGAGAAATTTCCGTGGTCGCCGATGCAGTTAGCGAAGTTGATGACAAGTAAAGTCGAAATTCGGAATCGTCTGATGATTTGTAAGTTGTCAACTCAGCACAGAAGTTCGTCGAATTATTGTTGAAATCTGCACAGTCCGAAAGGAATAAATCAGCTCCTAAATTAAACAATAAAGATTCTGACTCGGAAGAGAAAGAAAGTGAAGAAGACGAATTAGACAAAGGCAAATTCGACTCGAAAGATTTTGACAGATTGTTTAAAGGAATCAAGAAACCCGCGTTAACCGTCTTCTGAGGAGATAAAGACCTCTATCACGATTGGAAAGCGCAATTTGAAATATTCGTGGATCGGATGAAAGTACCAGCTAAAACCAAGATGATGATGTTGAAAAATTCTCTATCTGGCAAGTCCTTACGAGTTGTTGAGCGGCTACACATCTAGACAATATCAAACTGCATTGGAGAAACTTGAGCAGAAGTACGGAGGTCAAAAGCGACTTTTGCAACGTCACCTCGAAGCCATTTTGCATGGGTCTCCTGTCGAAGAGACTAACCAAAAGGAGTTGGAGATTTTTTGGATCGTTTAACTGACTTTGTGGCTAGCTTGAGGATAGCGACCAGCATCAAGAGCTAGCAGGAGTATCTGCACTTTACATTGCGGTACAAAAAAAGTTATCAGAGTCTCTTCTTATCGCGTACCAAGAGTGGTTGGACAGGAAGCCCAGGAAAGATGGACTATCCGTATTTTCTAAATGGTTACAGAAGCAAGTTGTTTATCGTATGGACCTCGAAGAAGTTAAGGAGCGAACAAGGAAAAAGAAAGAAGATAACAACGAGTCAAAGAAACACAAGCGTGGGAAAGGAACAGTTCACCAAGTTACTAGAGAGCCCACACCCAAGTGTGTTGTCTGCCATGGACCTCACCAAGTAATCTCATGCAAGAACTGGAGTGAAACATCCATTGCGAATAGATGGGAAATCGCAAAAAAGAATGAACTTTGTTATCGTTCCTTGAGATCAGGCCATCAAGGGAAGAATAAAGGGGTAAGTCTCTAAAGAAACTGTGGTGCTGCGTCGGTGGGAGAAGAGCGGAAAGCCGTAAAACATTAGAACAAAAATTTATCTTCCAAATCGGCACCCTTTATCCCCACGGAATCAACGAGCGCTTTTCATTCAACTAATTTATTCCTGTTTTCTCGTCACCATATTTACACCTATGGCGTAACTCCACTTTCTGCATATAAACCCACACGCAATCCACAATTCCTCCAATCGCTCTGACGAAGGGCTAACGCTCGAAACGTCAGCTTTTTTACTCTTTACGGTGGCTAATTTACGTTTTCAACTCAGTTGTTAACAGTAAATTACCATCAAGGGAAGAATTGTGCAGAAAACAATCGCTGTGGTATCAATGGTTGTAAAGGCACCCATCACTTCCATCTGCACTTCGAACGTCGAACTAATCCGCCTGAACATGTAGACGCTGCTGTAGAAACACGAAGCGCTTTCGGCTACTCTGAGTTTGCAGGGGATGTTGTACTGCGAACAGTTCCTGTATGGCTTATAGGCTCAGAGGGTCAAAGGATCCAGGTCAAGACCTTCTTAGACGACGGGTCAGATTCAACTAATGTTCGAGATGATATCGTAACAGCCGAGACTGATGAACAAACCCTCAAATTGTCAATCTTGACAGAGAGTTGTATTCCTCTCAAAAGCAAGAAAGTCTCGCTGACGATAAAGAGTATCAACGGGGAGACCCAATCTACTGTTGAAGCATGGACACTGAATGAAATTTTTCAAGGCTTGTCTATTCCAGACTGGAGTCAGCACAAGGTCAAATGGGAACACCTTAAAAATATTCCATTCCCTAAAGCCCCTGGAAGGAAAACGATTGACATTCTGATCGAGTCAGACCATTCTGAACTTACGCTAGCCTTAACAGAATGTTATGGTCCAATTGGAGCGCCAGTAGCAAGAAAAACGCCTTTGGGGTGGACCTGTATTGGACGCTTACCCCATAAAAGTGGATGAGCTTTTTTCAGCTAAAAGGGTTCCCTACGCCAAAACCTTTCGGATCCAGACCTTGTGCGAGACCCGTCTCGATGAACGACTACGAAGAATGTGGGAGATCGACTCACTTGGAGTTAAAAATTCAGACGACAATCAGTTGAATCAGGAGGAGATCTTAGCTATGTCAAAGATTGAAAAGCAAAGACGATGGATCGGGAGCCGTTACGAAGTAGCCATTCCGTGGAAGGAAGAGTTCCACTTCTTCTTAGGGAAGAAGTAGAGAAACGTTTGTTCTCGTTAGAGAAAAACCTCCTCAAGAAGCCAGAAGTTGCGAGACGTTACAAAGAAGCAATGAACGCGAATGTCGAGAAGGGCTACAATCGGAAGTTAGAATCTTGCGAGGCAGAAGACGGTCCAAGCTAGTACCTCCCACTCTTTCCAGTCATTAGGGAAGATAGAGAGACCACCAAAGTACGCATAGTATTTGACTCGGCTGTACGTTGCGAGGACATTTCCTTGAATGACGCGATGCTTACTAAGCCTAAACTTCAACGATCCAAATTCTTTTGTTGGAGAAGGCCATTTCTACTGGTATTTGATAGTTCCACTTGGTTTCCTTTTAAGTCTGTGTGTTCCATTTTCTTAGTAAATATACTCTACAGCTGTAATGTATACTCTACAGCTGAAAACTCGGGATCAATTATGAGGCCATTTTCAACAACATGCAGCTACTTGTGAACCTTTTTCAGATTTTTGCAGTAGAGGTCCACAGCTGAATCTTCTTTCTCATGTCCCCATGCAAATTGTATTGGCTGCCTTCAGGGGGGAGAGGGCAATATCCCAATGGATCTTTATGAGTATTCAGGCTTGGAGATTTTCAAGAAAAACTTTTCATTAGGTTTGGCTCTTCGTTTCCAGTTGAGGATCGAAGACGATCAAATACCTTCCTAGTTCTAACCATAAACGATGCCGACTAGGATCAGAGGGTCTTATTGGATGACCCCTTTGGCACCTCCACGGGAAACCAAAGTGTTTGGGGTTCCGGGGGAAGTACGGTTGCAAAGCTGAAACTTAAAGGAATTGACGGAAGGGCACCACCAGGAGTGGAGCCTGCGGCTTAATTTGACTCAACACAGGGAAACTCACCAGATCCGGATATAGTGAGGATTGACAGATTGAGAGCTCTTTCTTGATTTTATGGGTGGTGGTGAATGGCTGTTCTTAGTTGGTGGAGTGATTTGTCAGGTTAATTTCGTTAACGTACGAGACCTTGACCTGCTAAATAGTGACGCCATCCTCGGATGGGCGGCGAACTTCTTAGAGGGATTGGTATCCAATCGAAGTCAGGAAGGCAATAACAGGTCTGTGATGCCCTTAGATGTTCTGGGCCGCACGCACGCTACACTAACGACGTCAGAGAGTGCATCCTTCGCCGAAAGGCGCGGGTAAGCTGATAAACGTCGTCGTACTGGGGATAGATCCTTGCAATTATTGATCTTGAACGAGGAATTCCTAGTGAGCGCGAGTCATCAACTCGCGTTGATTACGTTCCTGCCTTTTGTGCACACCGCCCGTCGCTACTACCGATTGAATGCTTTAGTGAGGCCTCCTGACTGTCGCCGACTCTGTCTCGTGTAGAGAGTGGGAGGCCGGGAAGTTGTTCAAACTTGATCATTTAGAGGAAGTAAAAGTCGTAACAAGGTTTCCGTAGGTGAACCTGCGGAAGGATCATTACCGAGAGAGAGAGAGAGAGAGTAGTACGTGATCTACTACTACTACTACTACTACTACTGCTGCTGCTGCTGCTGCTGCTGCTGCTGCTACTACTACTATTACCACAACAAGAATCCCTAACCGGCCACGGCTCTATCGCTTTGACGGAACAAATCTTTCTCCATTGAATTCTTATTTCCACTGCCGCCAGGTAGAAGCGGCGGCATCTCAAAGGAAAAAACAAATCGCGTTCCAGACATCAGATCAGGCAAAGCTACCCGCTGAATTTAAGCATATTAATGAGCGGAGGAAAAGAAACTAACAAGGATTCCCTCAGTAACGGCGAGTGAAGCGGGAAAAGCTCAAATTTGAAATCTCCGATGCTTGCTACTTCAGCTCCATTTCGATATAGATGCTGGGTCTGGCAAAACACACCCTCGTCTGTGAGAAGTAATTCGGCCATGATAGGATTTTCATTTTCACTTTCCCCTTCAGACACTTTTGCGAGCTTCATTGAATGAGCAATGAGCTTTTACACTTTCCTTCCGAGGATGTTTATATCCCTCTTTCTTGAAAGTATTGAAGATTCCTCTCACCTTCTTCTTCCGACATGGCCATGTCCACGATGATTATTTCGATTTGCTGTTGACTTAAAGAAACTACCATTTTATACCGAAGAAACGACAATGATCAAGAAAGCGGTATCAACTCGAAGATATAAGCAACCAACGTTGAAGTTCCGGTACCAGTCTCTCACACTTAAATATATAATTGGTATATTCTCATAATGCGTGTCATTCGGTTATTATTGTTGTAAAAATAAAAATTATTCGTATTTACCCGGCTTAAAAAATAAATATTCCTCGAGGCCTTGTGCAAATGGTTGTATGTCAACCACTCGAGTTCCTTGTAAATTTTTAGCTGCCGTCTGTTGATGGGAATCAGAGCCACTTTTGCGATCGATCAAAACAATAATTTTTGTCTTCCAAGGACGAAAAAAGGCAAGTATCCTGAACATCGTAGGTTACTTACCCGAGATAACCTTAGAGCCCGTTTTTTAGGTGGTTCCTTTTCCTCAAAGCTGTCTTCGTAATTCAGTTTTCGATGACCAAATTTTGTAGCCTTTACCTAATAATTCCCTCGTTGTTTCTTTACAACGACCGAACGCGCCGCGGGCGTTGTGATGGCCTTTTTTGGCGTAAAAGGCGTAGAAATACATTGGGTGTCGTTGCTGGAATTCCCAGAGTCCATAATGTGGATATATATATCTATATATATATTCTTTACACATCTCTTTTGAAATGAATTGTGCCATCGTATCGAGCGGCCATATTTGTTTTGCTTAGCGATATTTTTAAACTAGCGACTAAATACAGGAATGGCTCCGACCTGTGATTGGATGATAAAATACTAAAAGTTGATAAGCAATATCCTAACTCCCCCTCATGGGTATTGTTAACCGCGTGTCTCGAAGCGGAAAAATAAAATATCAATGTGAAAACACCGATGAGTCAAACAAGAAATGACTACTTACATAACGAAGAGAAGGCAGAGTCTATCTTGTTCAGCGAGGTCGTTCAGCGATATTCCGGCGATCAAAAAGTCATCCGCTGACAAGCTCCGCTGACAAAACTGATTTAGTCAGTTTAGGCGGACGACCAGGGACTGGAGCCATTCGTGTATTTAACCTCAGACAGAAATGGATCCAACTCATGCGTGTATTAATTTTTTTCGTTCTGGCTAGATATAGATTAGATATAGATATAGATTTATATACTGAGATAAAAACTGAAAGAGCGATTTATTAAGTTCTTCTTATGTTGAAGTCTACAGTGCTTGCAAAGGAAGCCCTTTTTTATTACTACAGGGCCATGTAGGTTCTAAGTTTTAAAATAATGCAGCAACTGCATGTCACGTTTGGAAAATCACGCAATGTTGCGTGACGCTGCGACCGATGTTTTTAATTTACAGTATGCTCTGCTAGAGAAATATGGCTTGGCCGCAATCGAGGGAGTTTTTTCGTGGAAAACTGATTTTTTAGGTTATTGTTCTCATGAAGGGCAAATCCATTCATCGGACTGTCATCTGCTTTTGCACAACATATAAAGGAAGAAAGTCGAGGATTGATTTTGCTTGGTAATTTCTAACAACTCCACTAGACCTAAAAAGGGAAAAAAACAAAACAAACCAAAAAAACGTCTTACCAGTCAAACCAGTGGCTGTAGCTCTCGCACTGAATCGTGTCGAAGTACCTTGACTGTTTTCAGTGATGGAACAAGAAAGAGTACAATGATTTTATAAAACTTGTTCTAAAATTAATGAAGGCTGTTCATCACATGACGCTGTATTGGAACGAGTAAATCTCGTTTACTATTGTATCACACTACTGTTTTAGACAAGGTATTTATACCACTTAAATTTAAGAAAGAATGAGTAGAACATAAACCATATTTTCTGTAAAGTACACGAGCCCTTCAAACCTAATTCGCCGACTGCTTTCCAGGAATCATCTGTAAAATACCGCTTCAATTTTTCAAATTTGAAAATTTTTAGCTTAAACCGTGGCTCCCAAAAATATTTCTCGCCTTGCTTAAAAATTTTTCAAAAGAAATTTTCAAAATTTTCACAACTTAATCTATTCCTGCTCGTAGGTCCAGCCAAGCCCATATGGTCATTGGCCCCCGCAATAGCAGCTAACAATAGCTTATAAACATAGGCGTTTAGTCGTAACTTGTAAAACTCCCTGAAGAAGTTTACGACAGTTAGACGAAACGCGTCAGAGAATAAAGAAGTTTTACAATTGCTGTTCGCACAGCGCTGCTCACTAGTTTAGTTTTGAATTTTTTGAAAAATTTTTTTAAAAACAATTTTTTAAAAATTATAAAAACATTATTGAAAAAAAA
>NC_142670.1:1905000-1975000 GCF_964200805.1 Pocillopora damicornis
TAGATGTTGCTCTCCCCGGAACTTGGTAGACCGTGCTCGTCTTCCAGTCACGGATACCTAGCGGTGTGATTTAAACTGACAGGAAGCGTGACTCACTCGCGTGACACACTCGCGTGACACACTAACATGACACATTAGCATGATGCAGCAATATCTCTCTTCACTCTGGTGCTCGATATGCAGATACCTCTCCACATCCAATCGAAGAATTTCTCTAATAACACTCAGGTTCACCAAGCAAAATCACCCCTGGTCTGAATGGGCGCGGCTTGCTGAACTTACACTTGTCAAGCTGCATGGCGCATTTTGGGAAACCAAATAGTCCTGGAAGGTTACACTGAGGTAGAGAACCGACACACTGAATTCCACAGTCTGAAATAAGAAAGAACAGAATCAAATTAGTCGTTTTGTGCATTTCAAATTACCCTTTTATCCGCCAAGAGTAACTGGTTTCTAGTTGAAGTTTGACAATTTAATTAAACACTGAGGCCAGGAGAATAAACGAAATGATCACCGATTCAAGGAGCTTTTGATCACCAAACACATTCTCCTTGTCAGTACCATGGGAAATGTACGGATAACAGTGTGAAGGATATGAATATTCATGTTATGGTGTTCAAAGTTTAGGTTTTTATTTTAAGTTTTTGTTTACCCGCTCTCGGTGTTTTCTGATTTTCGATTCGTCCATTATCTTAGTATTTTATTTGCTTGAAATGTTTGACATGTTTTCAGGGCAAGGGTCACATCTGTTAATTTTTTCTGATTATTGCAATTATCTCCACGTCAAACAATAATACCTTCTTTTATCTTATGGCAAGGTAGTATTGAGGATTTATTCGAACGTTCTGACTGGTTCTTCCTTTGCCGAGATTTTGCCATACGGACCTTTTCCACGGAAATGGCCATAAGGCGTGTCTTTTCGTTCGCAAAATACGGCAAATTTAAAACATATAAGTATGTTCAAGAGCAATTTCACAAAATACTTACTAACCTCGTTTGCTCGGGCGGTGCTGGGGAATTTTGGCCTGACCTCAGGCCAATATTCCTCAGCACAGCCCCTGTGCTCGGTTGGTAAGAGGTTAGTGGTTTTTTTTCTCGCTTTTTTGCGTAGCTTTACATCTCCAACTTCTACGTTTAGAAAATACAAACAAGCGAGCATATAAGCACACAGCTTTGTTTTCAAGTGCCCAACTCAATTCAGGAATTAATTTCGACAAAAGTATAGCAGAAGCACGACATCTGAATCAAAACTAAGAATTAATTTTAAACTGAACAGAGGAACAGCTCGCTACCATGAAACAACCTTAGAATATGCGAGAATAGACTGTACGTACCAGGTGACACAGGTCTCCCACCTGTAAAACCAAACAAAATGGGCAGCAAAACCAGCCAGGTGTAAGAGTATTTCATTTTGACACTAGAATCAACACGCAGCCTTTCTACGGTCTTTATGGGGCTGATAAATAATGATATCTACCGGGAGGTGGACAATTCAAATATTCTACCTAGCACCACACCCTTGATGTTGTCATATATTCACGTAAACTGTTCACTGGGTGATATTAATTCATGTGATGTTTCAGGAAGAGAATATTAACTGGTTTTGGTCATAAGCTCCACCCAAAAAATTTCCGGCTTGGGACCAAGAATTTTTTTTCTCCTTCCCTGTGATGGCTTAAGATTATCGGCCGACAGTGTTTCCAAAAGAAGCATTAGCGTTTTTTACAACCACATCATCTTGTTAATTTACGTTGCTATGAAACAGTTTATTGATCAAGATTTGTATTGAAACTTGAATTCGCTAACTTCACCAAAACTGATGTGCCCTGAGTAAGAACCATTTGTTTGTCCCTGTAACTTTGATGCAGTCACTTGACTATAGTACCATCGTACTATAGAACTATTAAGCTGCATGTGTCTTTGTTCACTACTACGAATGATGCGACACTGATATTCACAGGGCGAGGACTGTTTTGAATTAATCTGTCAAAACTTTAATTGCGTTTTCACACTTCATCTGATGTTTTCCCAAACCTGCCCCGACCGTGAGGAAAGAACGACTGCTTGTTACGTTATAACTTTTTTACGTTTTTGGGCGAACGGAGGCAAATTTAAGGCGGGTGCATGTTACGCGCGAGCGGAGGAGAGCAAGTTTCCGTCTTTCGGTTTTTTTTGTTTTTGCACTCCTCCCCTCGCGCGGACACGCACTTCCCGCTCGTCTCGCGCTGGCCTCCGATAGAATGAAAAACGCAAAAAAAATTGTCTATTCTGCAGGCCAAGAACATGTTTCCACAAACGAAATTATGACAGGGCAAAGGGACAGACCAAAACATGATATCAATTTTCTCAACAGCAAATTATTGAATTGTCCTAGTTCCTGATTATTTCTAGGTTTACGGAAGGAATCAAATTATGTTTTGTAGACTGCAATTCCACTGAATTATTCTTGTCTCATTTCATTTCAATCTTTAAGGCAACTGTTGTCTGCAAGATGTTTTGTTATCGGTAAATCTTGCCATTGTTGCCTAAACAAGTTATTGTCAAACTGTTGACGATACATGCAGGCAGTCTGGTAATAGAGACACGTTTCTTTAAAAATTCATCATCTTTCAAAACGCGCATGCTTGTCTTAAGTTGCATGGAATTACGAAGCCTGAATTAACAATAATCTTCCGTTCTAAGGGCGATTTCTCATTCAAAAAAGCACTCTTGCCTTTTTTAACTCGTCTTTCATTCAGCTGTGGAACAAATGAGTTGATATGAGAAAAGCAAGACACTTTGTATGTGTTGTGGCTCTTATAATCGTTCTGGTCGTACGTGGAACTTGGACAGTAAGACACGACACTTTCTGGGGAGAAAAAGGTTAGTAATCATTTCTTGTTTTCGCTTTTCAGGGCCTAAAAAAACGTAAAAAGACATTAATTTCTAGAAAATAGAAAGTGACACAGAGAAGTGACTTCATCAATAAGCTTGTATCTCAATGGGGAATCTGTCAACAGCGGACAAATTTTAAACTCTGACTTCAAAATTTCGACTCGAATCAATGGCCTAGTTTTTCTTTTAAACTGCAAATTTTGAATTTGCTTCTGACCATTCCTGTACTAGTTTGGTTATGAAAAAATCGTGTTAAAAATTTGCTTGAATGTAGGAGCTTCTACAAGGAAAAATTCAGTTTGATTTTGAATATTATTTGGGGTTTACGCCGTTCGCTCACACCATGTTGTCGACGGTTTGTCGAAAACGATGGCTGTGATTTCTAATAATTTATTATGTCGATACCTTGGGGGTACCATTGGCTTGTTAAACAAAAAAACCTGTGTCTTACCGAGTCATCCAAAAACATTCCTTAATGGTTAAAACTAAGTGAGAAGTCTCACGCAATCGTCAAGTTCAGTTCACGTTGGTTTACACTTTGCCAGTTCGGCGAAAGAAGAAATGGTTTGTAAAATATTTTTCAAAGCTTTCACTTTGAAAGAAAAAGAAGTTGTTCTCAAGTTAGGACTCACGGACTGCATTTTAAAAGATAATAAAAAAAAGCATCAGAGTCGACGATAAAAAATCTAGGAAAAAATTTTTTTGCTGTAGCTCTTCTCGTCTTCTCCAAGGGAGGGACCCCGCTGAACATGATGTCGACGTCCTGCAGGCCTGGGTTTTAGTTATTTATATCTCCTTGATTTTTCTGTTATTGTGGCTGTTTCATACTTTATATTATGGTAAAGAAGAAATTGCGAAAGAATAAAAAATGATAAAAAATTATAAATACAATAAGTAAACTAATATGAGCGTGGATGACAAAGTCAAGCACACTGGGCTGTTGTTAGACGACAAACAAGTTGTCTGATCATTCTGATTCCATTCCGGAAGTGTTTCCCATGGTTTCGTTCGCGATTTGATGTTGTCAAAATGCAAATGCGAAAACTGAATGCAATCTTCAATCACTTTCAGCTGAGAAGACGGTTTATACGAATCTTCCAAAGCATGACGAAGTAAAAGCGCTGTCACATTACTGTGGCCGAACATTAAAAATTTGAGTCATATACGAGAGCAACTCATTAAGGTGGTCTTCCACTCAAATTTTAAAAAAATTCAGTTTATGCTTTACCTAAGTTATTTAAGTACCATTGGAGAGATCACCTCAAACTGATACTTTTAAGAATTTTGATAGACATGTCGTTGCCATGGTAACCAAGTTTTGGGCCCCCAACTGTGAAAATAATGGTGTTCTTGTAAAAAGGATATCTCAAGAACTAGCGGTCCTATTCACCTGAAATTGGTATCAAAACTAAGTACAAAGATGGCTTTATGTCATGAACCTCAGAAAACCCATATTTTTTATGCCAAGCTATTATAAAATTGCAACTGTTCCTTGATTACAACATTTTTGTTTGTATTATCACCATGGATACATCTGTCAACAACCATGTAACTAAAAATCACTAATAATTTTAGGTTCACAACACAGAACTATACTCAAGCAAACCTCCCTGAAAATTTCATCCCTTTTGGTTTAATACTTTTCAAGAAATCCTTTTTGCCGTGACGGGCACTCTCTCAAAATTGCAAAACTGAGAAAATCAAGTTTAAAGATTTAAGTTGATCAATCAAAATAATCACTAAAGCAACTGGTGCCTTTTGGAAAGTTTAAGCTAAGCTCTTTGATGTTCTCATTAAAATGCACCAGGTGCATATATGTCACCCTCCTTTTCCTGGGATTTGTCATTTTTTTTCTTTCTTTTTCCCCTGAGTAGCCTCCTCCTTGTCTTGTTCTTCTCTTGGAACTTGTATTCAGCTTTCAAAACACGAATCTTGTCCAACTGCTGGCATTCATTTATACAGAATTCACCTGGGGGAATTCCAAGACTCTCAAACACTTTAATAGCTGCTCTTGAACCAATATTAAAGTGAGCGACAGCATCATAAACCCCCAGCTGCAGTACTTCAGAACCAACAAACACCCCCTTTGGCACACGCTCCCAAACCATACCATTGAGTGACTCATTCTGGTTTTGAGTCTTGCCATCAAGACATTTGCTGAGAAGGCTGTCCTCACTCAACCTTTTATAAATGGGTTTGATTTCCTCTCTGACATCTAAAGGTAGGCCAGTTCCATGTTTGAAAGTGTTTGTCCTATTGACCTTGTCCCGCTGAAAACCACACCAGCTTTCAGGACCCTCAGGGCAATGCCCATGGTAATTACTGTCTGCAGAAGAAGCACAGTGAAACAAGCTGGCATAAATTGCCTTCTTCATGGCAGCAAGATCACCTGAGTTGCTTCGAATGGCAATTCCATAGTAATTTTGCAGTCTGTCAATCATGGCATCTGTCAGCCTGCCTTTCCCACCCATCCCTTTCTTTTCCTTCTTTAACTTTCGTAAAGCTGTTCCCAGTCGTTTTTGAACATGGCCAACACATTCCTTCTTTTGAACTTCAATATCATAGACTTGGTATACATCTTTGACTAATGAGTAACTTTTGCTGTCACCATCGCCATAATATTCATCATACTGCAGCTTATGCAGATCTACTGACCTTTGAAACATTCGAAGGGCGCCTTCTGGTTCCATAGCTGGTGCTGAACCCTTAAAGTTTGCCTTGCAAGAGGCTCTGTGGTCTGCTCTCCATGCAGTAGTTTCTGGGGTGTCAGGATCATTTTCATGCTCCCTGCACTTGATACAAACTTTGCTTAGGGGCTCAACATCTACCACTTTCCCTGTATCCATGCTAATAGCACTCACACAGCCATTTAAAGAAGAAAAGCCTCTTCTCTGCCATGTTCCATCAACAGACACTCCACATCTTGCTATGCCCTCATCTGAACCTGGCTTGATATCGTGAATCTCTCTTGCAGTATCACGCATTGTCTCCAGTGAGATCTTCTTTACTGCTCGGAGTATTTCTTTATTATGGCGAGCATATGGTGTAGGTCTAGGAGGTGGCGGCATGTTCATAAGTCCACAAAACCTCTTACCTGCCGCACGTCCACAACCAACAGATCTTGAAGCATACACAAATCTTCTGTTTACTTCAAAGAAACGGCCTATTTGAGCTGAAGTAAAGAATTCCATAGACCAACCACACGAGCAGCAAAGCAAACGAAGATTCGAGGCACAACCTTTGCGTTTCATAGCTTGCTCTTGTAAAATTAAATCACAAACAAAGCATTCTTTGCATGGCATACATTCCATCACAGAAGACAAAATTCTCATATCTACAAACCGAAATCCACTTATGATTGACTCCTTACACTCCTTGATACCCTCAGAAGATGCGGTGGTCAGACCTGCTGGAATCTTGCGGGCAGAAGCTGAACATTCTTTCCCAAGACCTTTGGTGCTGACACTCGTTTTTTCCTTCTTCGAACGCTTCGATTCAGTAGAGTACTGGTTTCCACGATATTTACGCTTTTTTGTGTAACCAGAACGAGCCTTTGGTGGCATTGATAAATAAATTATCAAGCAAAATCGCAATAGGAATAGAGTGAACGAATACGACCAAAATGGTGGATGATAAGTTGGGAAATAGTGTCGCCACATATCATCCGCCATTTTGGGTGCTCGTAACTCACTGCATGTATGCCTGATTGAAATGTCAATAAACAACGGGAATAACCAGGGAGGGGTCCCAGGAGAAATTCCGTCGTTTCCTTTTGACTGCAACTGCGTTTTGTTTTCATAAACAAACCGTTGCTATGGTCGTTGCTAAGGTGAAAATTCATACTCGCTAAGGAATTTAGCAAAATTTTTGACTTTACCTCCTGAATATGGAGAAAAGGAAGCTGTAGAATGAAAGAGTAATGGTTAAAGATACCAAAAAGCACCATTTTCAAAATGAAAGTTTTTTGACAAAAAATACAAATTTTTGAGTGGAAGACCACCTTAATAATAATTTGAAGATATCATTCTTCTTCTCCTCTTGGGCGCGGTACCGTTTATTGAATGTCACACAAATCCTCTCCCATTTTTTCGGGAGTCGCAGCTGAGAGAAGGGGACGGGAGGGAGGGGGGAGGCGTTGTGTGATATTTCAAAAAAACGGTGTACGTGCGACTAAGCACTTTTGAACTCAGAGATTGCGATGGCGTTCAAAGACAAGACGGTGTAACAAATCTAATTTTTTTGTTCCTTGTTGTTTCAGCGCCTCCTGGTTGTCAGCCGTGTCCTAAAAGTGACGAAGGACTGTTTGACACCCCAATTTGTGGCAAGAATGGAATCGCTTACAAAAACTTTTGCTATCTCACTTTAAGGAATTGTATCGCTAAGATATTGAAGAAGGAACCAGTTTTCCCCTCTAGTGATCCGAAAACTTGTGGGTAAGATTTTCGGCGGCATTTGCTTTCTCGTATTTGTTTACATAATTCTGGCACATATGCACTAAATTCTTTCCCATAACAGATTTTCTAATCATTTTCATCATCGTTATTACCATCGTTCGCATCAACACTTATTATCATCATCATTATAAGTTTAGGTAATAAGTAAGCATGTAATTTGAAATTTCAAAATGAAAGAGATTTTCTCCAATTATTATTATTATTATCATTATTAAATTATCATCATCATCATCATCATTAATGTCATAATCGTATCGTAATCATTGTTATCCATATCATTATAATTGTCGTTATCATTAACGATTCTGCCGATCGTGATCCTGAGTTTTGATATTCTCTAAATTCCAGTGAAATGAGCTTTTTTCATCCTCAGGTTGCAAATGAAGATGTATAACAGCTTCTCTGGCTCGCCATTTAAAAGAAGAAAGCGAGCGTTGAAATCTGGTTCGAGTATGACGGTCAAACACTACTAAATTGGAAGACTGCATGACAAGTCTAGCCAAAGAGAAAAAAAAAATGTATTCTTCAACCATCAGCTAGAAGCTGTCTTTCAACGAAGTTCGAAACTTATCTTTAACAGAAGACGTCAAAAACAACTGTTGTTAACTGTGTAGTTACGTTAGAAATGAAGTCATCTCCCGCTGCTAACACCACGTACTTGTTGGTCTTTTGACTGGCGTTACCATGCTGTGTGGGCAAATTGTCGGCGTTAATCCTTTACACCCTAACATCAGTGTCTATATTCTCCATACTATTCCTATATATTTCCTTTGGGGCTTATAAGGAGAATTTTGTGAATAATCAAAGCTTCTTAAGTTGGCTATCATTTCCTATATTCTCATGACCTTAATGAACGGTTCAGGAGTATCACAGTAAAGAGAAAAAGGATGCTGATCACTGTTAGGGTTTTAAGATTAAGACTGTCAGTCGAAAATTAATCCAATCTGCTCATATAAAATAAGCTCTCTAACCAATAACAATACTTTATAATGAACTTGCTACAAAACTAGGACCGGTGAGATTTTTAGAAATAACTGTTTCCAAGTGAAATATGTATATAAAATGAATTCAAATTAACTACGTTTACACAAAATGGAAGAAATGACTTTTCTAGCCGAGACGGCACACGTCAAGCTTAGAAGGAGACGCAAATATCAGTATCTAAGCATCTACGCACCTACCCCTCCCCTACCCAACAGCAGTCAACTGATAACAAGTTGGGAAAAATGTTAGGTTAGGGGAGGGGCTGATGTGTAGTTGCTCAGATACTGTCATAGACCTTAACTGAGTGCTTTCAAGGATATTTGGTTTGGGAATAACTCGATACCATGATTCTTTTCGACCCCTGGTTAAAAATGAAAATTGAACTGATCTTTATTTTCTAAGGGAAATCAGACATTTTGAATAGAACTCTGGCTTTATATTATGCATATATGTAAATATTTAAGTTAAATGTGCATATCGATGATCTACAGTATTTGAATTAAACTGATAAACATATTCCGAAAATTTGGCGAAGTTTGAAATTCCCCGCTAGGGATATTTTACATGAGTATGGGATGTAAACGTGTGTTTTTCTTTCTTTCCTTTTTTTTTCTAAACGAGTTTTCTTTCGATATTAATGTTTCATGGCATCATTTACCCAGTCACAAAATACTAGAGATCACCAGAGATACCATAAACTTAAGGAAACTTCTTTATCTTTCGCTTGCACAATGAGCCTTTGCAGATAAGCAAATATGTCTGCCTTGACAAACGGACAAAATATAAGGATTTGTATGGGAATAAACGCACCCTCAGCCGAAACTTACACAGATGGCAAAACTGACCGATGAACTGAAAATGAGCTAACCGTCCTAAATCAGCCCAAGAAACTCACACGATACCAAGGAACAACCTTTTAGGCGAGGTAAATTTGTTTAAATTTTGTTCAAAACAAGTTCAGATTTTTAGGTTGAGGGCGCGAACATTAATTCCCATATATACAATTTCGAAAAAGTCTTTATATTTCGCCCACTGTGAAACTTAAATATTATGGAGGCTTATTGTGAGAGCTTTAACCCACCTATGATGCACAGAGCCATGCACGTGAAAGTCTCGAGTACTAATTACATCTTCCGCAAGTCTCTCGTGACAGGATGTCATGTTAACTAAATAAAGTGAAATTCCGGTAATATTCCATTTCACAACCTCACAGCAAAAAGAACAAGACTCACGGCGAAAGAAAAAACCTCCCAGCCCCCACGGCTCTCTTTTATGCCGTGAGGACATCATTATTTCTTTTGTCGTGAGTTATTCGTGAGTCTTTTTCTTTTAGCCGAAAGGTTCTTCCTTTTGCCGTAAGTCGTTTTCTTTTGCGGCGAAGTTATTTCTTTTGCCGTGACAGTTGTGGGCCAACGTAGATAATTGACACTACAGAAATTCAAGTAAATGCAAACAAAAGGTGTTGGTTTCACATGTCATTGCAGTTTCTAGAACCACTCACTAAGTGAAGTTCATTCAAGGGCGTTGGAGCGGAGGCCTGGAACTACTCCAATCATTTTACAAAAATAAAACATACGATAGCCTTGGCACAGAACGTATAGCGAAGTCACTCCGATATTACACGATGTCGATTCTCGGAGAATTTCTCCAGAGAATTTCTAGTGCAACAAACTTCCCACTAGATCAGGCAAGTTTTCCTGATGTTCTAAACGTTTATATTTTTGTTCAATCCGTACCCTGACAGGCTTGTGACATGGTGCGCGTAGACTGCTCAACCGCAGCTTACCTCAGAAAAGCATCTCGCGATTCGAGTTCTTCTTTTCATATTACGTTAGCTTTACTGATTCACATTTAGACTTTATTTTTTCCTTTAAGGTCAATTTTGTATTTTGCATGCTGTTGTGTGCACCTCTTGGGACAATATTTCGATTGCTGCTTCATCCGAATCGCGTTTCGCCGAACACCAGAAGGGTTGTAAGTCTTTTTTGGGGCACAGCTCTTACATGGTTTTGTTTCGAATGGTGAGATAAAATAATTTCTTGTCTTACGGATTTTTGTTTTTGAAATATGGCCTGTTGAGTGGTGTTTTCCGAAAACACTGCACTTCAATAAATTTTTAATTAATTTATATTTTGAATAACGGGTGGATATTTATTTACATAATTGAAAGAAAGGGGCGCAGCAACTTTTGTTTTTCACTTGTATTTCATATTTACCTCTTTCTTATTTTTATTATTTTGCTTAACATCCAATGAAAATTAAAAACAATGTTTGTATTCACAGCTAATTACTAAGCATCGCCATGGGAAAAATTAACTTCACAAAAACCCTTGATCTTGATAACGTTTGAAAAGCATCTTTTGCATAATTAAGTCAGTAATTAAATTCTACACCTGAGTCTTCAATAGTTTCCAACCTGATGTTAGAGCCATGACAACGAATTACATCAACCCTTTAAGTCCCACCAGAGACCAAAACAGAATTTCTCCTTACATTATCAGTACGATATCAAACAGACAAGCAATGAGAATAAAGAAAAATGTCAATAAGGGGATTATTGGTTGATTCAATTCAAAAGGGTTAAACCAAATTCCTAACTGGCTTTCATCAAATCCAGATCTCTTTGCCAACAGTGATATCATTTTGAGACTCTTAAGTACTCATAACTTTGAAGAAGTCCATCTCCAAATAACATGAAATTATTCATTTTGATCAAGGAAACCCAATTTGAACACTCTAAGATAACAGTAGTAAAAAATAATTCCCAAAATGCCTAATTTTAATCCTCTCACTTCTAGATCTCATGAGTAATTCTCCTTATTGTCTGTCATACAATTCTTATAATGTTAGTTTGGAGAATTTGGTATTAGGTAAACTAGTAATTCCCAAATTAATATTTTCTTTCATTTTATCACTTTCCTTCTTGATATTTTAACTCTTTAACTCCCAAGATCTCATTAGTAATTCTCCTTACTGTCTGCCAAATGATTCTCATTTTGTAAGTTTAGAGAATTTGGTATCGGATCAATTAGCAATCCTATTATTGACATTTTTCTTTATTCTCATCACTTGTCTGCATGATATTGTATAGATATAGTAAGGAGAAATTCTGTCTTGGTCACTCACAGGAATTAAAGGGTTAAAGAGAAATTTCCTCCTCATCACTTGAAGGAGTTTTGAAAGATTCATCAAAGTCCAATAATTTGTTTTTGCATAATTTGTCTTCACTTCTTCTTGTGGAATGTTTATTGCGAGTCACCCCCTTCCCCCCCCCTCAAGATACATTAACATAAAACCCATTTTTAATTTCCATTCTTTCTCTTGACAGGCAAACCTTAATCTTGATCAGTTTTAGCAGCATTTGTTATATTCTCACATGGCTTTTAAATCCTGCATCAGTCCACAAGTAGGTTATCTCCCTAGGTATAATCACTGATTCTTCCTAATATCCTCTGCCTCAATTTCTTGCAGAAAGACTGTAACCCCTTTCTACCCTAAAAAGGATATGGCATTCCCCAAAGCACTGATTATTGTTTTTTGGACATTTATTTGGATTATTCGTTTGCATAAAATGTAATGACCCCCCCCCCTCTGTATATATATATATATATATATATATATATATATATTATGAGAGGAAAAAAGGACGTAACTACATTTCCCGACAAGCCTGTTTCGTGAATCGCTTCACTCTTCAGGGGTTTAATGAATCTGAAGAGTGAAGCGATTCACGAAACAGGCTTGTCGGGAAATGTAGTTACGTCCTTTTTTCCTCTCATAATATTTATTCTGCTCTGCTTCAACGTATTGAGCACTGTTCCACGCGAAAATCGACTCGCAAACTTCCTATATATATATATATATATATATATATATATATATATATATATCAACCTTCCTCTCTCCCCTCCCTGAGTGACACACTCAGCTGCACCCCATGTGCAACATTTTTTTTGTAACTGCTTTGTTAAGTATGACTCTCATAATACTAATACAATATACAAAATAAATCAAAAATACAAGCTACAACATGAACAGTTGTTTGTACTCACCACATTTTGACCACATCTGTGGTCTATTTCTGAAGAGAAACATTGCAACATAGAATCTATATGTTAAATAAAAATGAATGATTAAGGTTTACTTTCATTTTTTTCTTTTTTTTTTTTTTTTTGCAAACCTTCCTTACAAAGTTTTCATTTTTGTCCCTCATTTTCTCCTGTACTAATTCCACTCCTCATCTCCTCCAAACAGAATGCCCTCTCCCTCCCCTCCCAGCTTACAAGCCTCTCCTTTTTAAATTTTTATTTTATAGATATGTGCTGATAGTGTCAATGGGCTTCATGTCTGTTGCTCATCTCTACAGACAAATTACTGACTATGGCAGTTACACTTTGGACTTTACAGGGTAGATATTTATATATATATATTATTTATCATAATGATGATTATAGGAACTGAGGTGTGGACTTCTGTCTCCATGAGGTAGTGCTACCCTTGTTCACTGTTTCCAAGTCAAATTGGAAGTTGGAACGATTGTTTTTGAGGAGAAAGGGAAGGCAGAAGACCTGAGAGAAAACCCCCTGGGCAAGGACAAGAACCCACAACAAACTCAACTAAAATGTGATGCCAAGTTTGGGAATTGAGCTTGGGTCTCAGTGATGAGAGCCATTAGCCCTTTGTGAGAAGGAACAATGAAGGGCTATTGTTCAAAATGACAGCTTTAGAAACTCTTTGCAATGGCAAAGTTACATTATTAACTCATTTGACAAACCAATTCATCTTTTTTTTTGAAAACATCTTTTTCACTGTGCCAAAACACAAAAAATGTTATCCGTCATATCTAGTTATGGGCACTGTAAATATATTCAGGAATTTTTTATCTTTTTTTGACAGACCCCTGATGGTTTTGGTACAAAAGATCACTTATGTGGCATTTAGTGTCCATGATGGTATGTATTCAGAATCATGGTAAATATTCTCCATACTGTTCTCTATACAATTTTTAAGGTGCTGATAGGGAGAATTTGTTCAACAATCAATAGCTTCTTAAGTTGGTGATCATTTTCTTTAATTCATGTGAACTTAGCATGTAATTCAGGGGTGATTTTGTAAAGAGAAATTAAGTGCCAGTCACTCAGGGGTAGGTGATTGGACACTGAGGTGATGAATTCTGGAATATAATTGTAAGGTTGCTAACCCCTCTACTTAAAGAGAAAAAATATCATTTAAACCTGTGTCATTGACGTGCCATTTTCATCTTTTATCTGTTGCTCTGACAGGGCTGGGAAGGGATGATAGCAAACTAACCGAAGAACAAAGGAAATGCAGACTTGAGTAAGTTTAAGTATTTAAATCTCCAATTTTCTGTTGCCTTCCCAAGGTTAACTGTTTTCAAAACAAACCAAAATTGAAACATACCTTGAAAAGGTATGTTTCAATATAAGCTGCAGATAAGCTGCACTCACAGATAAGCTAAACCTTGAGTTTGGCAACTCAAATTTTGAAAAAAGAGTTTTTGTGAAGAATTCCAAAGAAATCACAAGTGAAGTTCTTTATATCGATTGCTTCATGAAACATGCATGAATGTTTAGTTATTTTTTATGTTTACAATTAAATGACCCATCACTTAAACCATGGGATTAAGAGGGCTCCAGAGCCTTACAATGCCCAGCAAGGAGATAATGAAAAGCCTAATTTATTTTTCTATTTTCCAGGAAAGTTCCATCTTTATTGGAGTACTTTAGCTATTTATTTCACTATAGCACAATACTTGTTGGACCTGTCTGCACCTTTAAAGATTTTAGTGATTTTATCAATGGCTCAGACATCATTTCTAAGGTAAGACAGTGGTATCAATTTGTAATTAGCAGCATTTTGTTGAGCTTGTCAAGAACACTTTAAAATGAAAATCACTGAATCATGACCCCCAAATATTTGTCATGTGACTACACCCACTTTCTCCTCGGATTCATCCACCACTAAGGGGGGACGTAACTGATGGGTGATGTAAACAAATTTCCTCAAAGGAAAGGGGCCAATTGAAAAAATTATTTTGCCTTTAACTCACCTGCTTGTACATTATCTTGGTAGGAGTCAGGCCAGAAAGAGCCTTCACCTTTGGTAAGTGTTCAAATATTTCACATGATTCTAGTAAACAAGTGGAAATATTCAGTCAGTTCCAAGCTTCAACATCCCTTCTCTCCCGCCCAAAGATCTCCAAAGATCTCATCAGTAATTCTCCTTACTGTCTGCCATACAGTTCTTGTGATGTTAGTTTGGAGAATTTGGTATTGGAATAACTTATAATCCCCTAATTGATATTTTTCTTTATTCTTATCACTTGTCTGATTGATATTGTATTGATATATTGTAAGGAGAACTACTGTCTTGGTTACCCATGGGAGTTAAAGGGTTAAAGATTGGTTCGTTTGCATTCCAGCCCCCTTATCCAAAACTGTGTTCAAATGCCCTATTCAAGCACAATTTTTTTTGGAAGGATTCTTCATGCGATCTACGAATGTTTTTTGGTGCCGTTTTTGGTTTTTTCGTTTGTATGCATCACTCTACGATGTTGTAATTTATCATAACAGACGCGTTCGGCAACTGAATGCAATACCTTCGAATAAATTTTATTTAATATCGTTTGAGGGGGTTGCTGTATATTTTACAGCGTTTGTTCATTCATAATTCAATAGCAGTTCATGCTCTGCGGACAACAACCAATTTACGAGAAAAACAAGATCAGCGGCAGTGACTTCGATTATCCAAGCTTTAAAAACCCACAAATCAGACAATTCAAATGTACACTCTAGCTTTTAAACATACTTTTAAAGATTTTTCACAGATTTGTAAACCTTTTCTTCGAAGCCATTTGCCCTCGAAAGCGTAGTCTTTACTTTTAAATTCCTCCATGATAAAAATCAAAACACGTGTATTCCACTGTAAAGACTTGACACTTAGGGTTTAAATTCCCAAGTCCACCCAGACAAGGTTCAAATAGTCCGTTTTACAGTTGCATGCGTGGTTGCCAAGCCTTTGAACAGGAGTGAGGCTAAGGTTGACCTTGTTATGATACAAACATTGCTGCTTTTCAAATTTAAATTACTTTGTTATCATGTTAACTAGATATTGGTCTCTATCACAACAAGGTCATCTTCAACCTCACTCCAAATCAAAGGCTTGGCAACTAAGTATACAACTGTTAGATGGCTTATTCCTCACCCCGGGAAGGCGTTTTGTGTCAAATAATTACGTACTCTACTGTCACGGACGACGGTCATGGACTCCCCGGGCATTTTATCGGTGTAGTTACCAGACATTTCCGTTACTACGTGCATTTCTGGACATGAGTGTCATAATGAGGGCTCGCTAGCAAGTTATACTCGGGAATCTCATGAACTCTTTAACTTGACTGAATAGTTTAAAAACCGCACAAGTTTAGCTAATCTCTCATCTTTTTTTTCCCACAGTTTGCTGCTCTTAGAAATCTGATGACGTCGATGACATGTATAGCCTTCGTAATTCTAACTGGATCCAATTACCCCATCGCCAGGAATGGAGGTATTCTGTTTCACTTCGTGGTTGTGTCTGTAGTTGATAAGGTCGGAAAAAATTCAGGATTGCATTGGTTTTGCTTTACTTTCTTCTCTGATTGGTCCAGAAAACTCGCGCCACTCTCTCAACCAATCAGTTTTTACTTTGAGTTCTAGAAGTATTTTTTTCCTTCTGGCTGGCAGTTGTTATTACAATTGTTTTAAATTTACGACACTCAGTCGAAAAGTGTTTTATCCTTCATCAAGTAAACGCAAATTTAAAGTTTAACGTTCTTGCCATCAACGTCTTTAAGTTAAGTTTCTACTGCTAACTTTTCCTTCAGCTAGTATCAATCATTTAAAAAATAAGTATGGTTAAACCCAAACCACTCAATCTCATAAAGGATGCGCCCCCCCCCTCCCCCTTACCTGTCACTTTAAATGGGGATCTGTACGCACCTTCGGATGTACGTTTTGCTTCTTCTCCACTTTTTTTTAAGAGAATCACAACCTCGATCTTTTTAACTCAACCGCGTGTTCTGTTTCCTTGCAGATCCTGATTTCATAAGTTCTAATCCTCTACTTTGGAGACTTGCTTATGCCTGGATCTCAATAGTGTCTGTGAGAATGCGTTACTACTTTGCCTTTAAACTAGGTGAGTAGTGTTACGGATGTCGTGACATCGTGTCACGCTTTAAGAGCGCAATGCATAATGGAATTATAGCAGCACGAGCCGCCTTCTCAAGATGGCGGCAATGTTGACGTTTTCTCGTGATTAAAGTTGTCTGTAATCCATCGAGTTTGAGCCAATTTTTGAGTCGAACAGCGGAAACAGGAGCCTTCTGAGCCTTCTCCAACTTGCAATAGTGTTGGATATTCAACCTGTAGCAACTGATACAAGCGCATTCTCTGTGTCATGAATTCTTAGGTGCAGCGGGACTGCACAATTACGCTTAACTTCCTGCTGTGATTGATTTTGAAACTTCGCGTCAACTTCTTGGCGACCAATCAGGTGTACACCTGAAGCCTGTCACTCCATGATTACTTGCGTTTTCCCGCGCGTCGGACAGTGGTATTTCCTTCGTTCTGATTTTTTGACTGTTTGTTCTGATTGCCTTTTGTTTTGGTTTTGAAGCGCTCAATTGAAAAGTGTGTTAATATAAATTTAGAAACGTTCTATCACACATGCTGCAATATGATTGGTTACCTTACTCGCTCTTCCGTGATAGATAGTGACAAGAGTGACTGGCCTAACAAAGTGCAATTGTGAACAAAATGAAATAATAACTTTGAGTCTGTAGGTTACCAAGTTTTGAGCGACTAATAGATTTGAACTGAAATAACGAGATTATTTGCTCACAATTTTTATGCGTCATAGTTGATGAAGGCGAATCTGGAGCTCATAATCTAATTATTATGTAACTAAGATCTCTAAGAAACGCGTTCTGATGGGTCGATATCTCGTTAACAAACAGATTCCATGTTGCCGCGCGTCTGCTCGGCAATATACCACAGATGCGGTCGAAACGCGTTTTGACCAAAAAAGTGGCACCCGAGGCGCTGCTAGTGTATTACGGATGTTTTTACCACATTTTTACGTCTTCTGTCATCTGTTGCTGTACAGGCCCACAGCAACAATGAATCTTTATGTAATAAAAAAACCAAATGCTGTTAACGGTGACGTCATCTATGATCATATCATCTAGATCATTAGTGAAAACCATTCAAAAAGAGTGTGTGTAATTCAGTTTATGTAATATTTTATTGTTGCTTTCAGCGGAGGCAATGAATAACTTTTGTGGACTCGGATTCAACGGTTTTGACGAAAATGGAAGAGCGAAGTGGAACCGTATGACTATTGTGAATATTCTCAAGATCGAGGTGCGTTTGTTTGTATGTTCTTTTTCTTTTGTCTAAAATTATTGGATTTTATTTGTTTTCTACCATTTTCCCCTTTTCCTTCGCTTTTCTTTCAGTTTGCAACGAGTCTGAAGGAAGTACTAGACAACTGGAATATCTGTACAGTCCTGTGGTTGAGAAGGTATGTTGTTATCTTTTTATGATTGAGTGGGAGGGCCGGACGGGAAAATATTTGGCCCGAGGGCATAATGTGCACTTTCGTTTTTTCTTCTTCTCCTCTTTCAGCTCCCATCTCGTTGGGGCGGTTGACCATTTCTGGCCTTCCTCAAACCATCATAAAGGGCCCCCATACGGGAGGGTTTTTGTCAAATGTTTTTCGGTAAAAGCGCGCGGGGGACCGGACGGGTCATACGACAACTCTTACTATGATATGTATAGGAAATCGTATGAACCTGCTCGTGCATTTCGTGATTTATGGGCACGAGTGATGTTTTGAAAGTTCTCAAAATTGCACGAGCCGTAGGCGAGTGCAATTTGAGAACTTTCAAAACATCACGAGTGACCATAAATCACGAAATGCACGAGCAGGTTCATACGATTTTTTATTTATTTATTATATTCTCGATTTTTTTATAATTTGGTGTTCAAATTTGGCGCTTCCCCGGTGTTTCCATGGCAACTTCTCCGTATTGCACTCTATAACCTCTATTGCACTCTATAACCTATTTATGCATTCATCATTGACCAATCAGAAACGCGATATTTTGTTGAGTATATAATAAATGATCAAAGAGAGCCAATAAAAATCAAAGTGGAAGACGCAAGCTTCCTGTTGCGCGGGGAACACCGGTCACTAAATCACTATTGGTATTTTAGTGAGTGTTGCGAACGAAAAGACTGACAGTTTATTAGATGTTAACGTCGTGGTGTTTGCTTAAACTGGGAAAACGAACCTTTTGTGGGTCACACATTTGTTACTCACTCTGTGACCCCAAAATTTAACATTTTTTGGGGGGGAAAAAAACGTTTCTTTCTATTTCCAAGTTATCGTGGTTTCGGGAAAATAATTCCTTTTTCTTAATACAATTTCCTTTCCTCCTTTTACACTCTGAAAACCACCAACTGGATCTTTAATCGGGGCACTTTCAAGAAGTCTATCAAATAATGGCAATTTATCCCATTTATTAAGAGCTTGGTTCATTTGTGTCATGAAGTTAACAATTTTTATGTGGCTTAATATTACACATGAATTAATTCTTATTACACTACTTTCTCACAGAATTGTGTATGAACGAGTTTCACATCATCCCACGCTGGCTGTGTTCGTCTTGTCTGCTGTGTGGCATGGGTTCTACCCAGGATACTACATGGCCTTCGCAACTTGTGGACTTATGGTTGAAGCAGCGAGGAAGGTATTTATTTGCAAACTGAAAACTGTTGAAATGATAACAGGTGGCCTTAAAATATTTTTTTCCAGGTAAAAATAAAGGAAATGTTTCTTGCGATTTTGTTTGTAGTTTCGTAGAAAATACAGGCCTCTCTTTCAAGGCTCACATGTCTCCTCTCGTTTGTATGACCTCGTAACATGCGCAGTAACCATCCTTTCTTTGACGTTTGCTTCCATCCCATTCGTTGGTTTGGAAGCTAGATTTGGCTTGGAGTTTTGGCGGTAAGAATTTCTTTAACTTTATCTGTTTCGTAATGACACTTACAGGGATATGAACATCATGAATTAGCACAAATTTTAACTTTGCCGGCCCGTATCAGAGCTTTTGAGTTGAGCACAAGCTTTAGCCGAGTGGAGATTGGGACGAGACGTGTAAGAGGCTAGTTATCTCGTTACTGAGACTCAGTCCCTTCTCTCTCTACGACACGATAGAACGTCCGCTTCCCTACATTCTCCTAGCACTATTAGAAAACAGGTGCGGATTACTGATAGTCCAAATTTGCAAAGTTGCAATGTTCAAATACCACTGCATTTTAACGCACGGTATTAAGACTGGTTTACACATCAGATGAGGGACAGAAGGGTGGGTTACCTGTGGTAGTCTCGTCTCTCATTTGCCCAACTCCCCCTTTCCCATGCCCTGGCCTGGCAACGAGTGATCAGTATTTTTCGACTCCTTGTGTGGGAGGGGGGGGGGGAATTAGATTTCATTTCTGTTCCACGCGCGCGAAACTGTGTAGCATATTGATTTAAAAGTTGTTTTTCTTCTCCAGTTCTATGTATTTTTATGGAATTGTTTGGTCCATCATGGCGTTTCTTCTCCTAAGTGGTGGGAAATCCAAGACCGAAGGAAAGAAAGACAATAAAACCGAAAATGTGGATGTCAGAGATGAAGAGAAAGACAAAAAAGGCAACTCAACAGATGAGAATTTAACAGAGCTCCGAAACAGAGTTAAAAAGAATATGGAATCACCAAATGAACTGTTTCGTAAAGGTACACCTAACAGCCTGCTAAAAGAGAACCTGATTGTAGGGTCATAGAAGAAGACACTCAATGAATTTTAGACAGAATTTTATTTAGGGAATCTTTAAGAGCCTTATAAAGCTTAATTCTTAAAGGCCCCTTCACTCAGCACCGTATGTATAGTTTGAACTGTGGCTCAGATTTTAGCAGGATATATGCGCTTCTGCGCTAGAGGCATTACTTCTGTTGGTATAAAAAGATAGAACGTAATAATAGGTATATTGGCGTTCTAAGAATCCCCAGTTTTCTAATCAGTACCAAAAAGTTTATGATTTTTCTGCGACATAAACGATACCTGAACATTAAAAAAATAGCTACTGAGGTTTGTACTTGTTATTTCACCAAATTTACGTTAGAAAATTAATATATATATTACCTGTAAATACGATGAAATAAATTATGATAATTTGGATATGATGATTAGAATATTTTGCTCTGTTTTGTAGCTCTTAAGAGCTGCAACTTTTTCTACGTAACTTAGAATGAAACAATACTGCTCATGGTATTAAGTGTTTTTTTCTTTCTTCATCGGGCTATCTTGCAATGGCATCATATCTTTGACGCCCTATTTATTGAAATAAGCTTTTTCAAACACTTTTGATTCACATTATGGCTAATAAAAATTACTGAAGAGCCCCGCCTGCTCGCACTTCCAAGGGTGACAGAAAATTGGTTGGAGTGATGGGGGATTCCAGTGAGCTGATAGTAAATCCCTGAAAATATGATGTCAAGGGAAATCGGATCTTTTTCGAGTTACTGGGGTAGGGGAGCTTGACTTAATCGAGTTCAAGTTAGCCCGGTTCTGGTATAATTCTGATTTAATTCTGGTATACTTCCTCGATAACACTGACAAAACGCAAGGCAGCCATTTTGAAATTCAGCGCCTACGCTATATTTACCTCACGCGAGGTAATTATAGCGAGATATCACGCAATCCTTGACAAATCAAAGCGCGCGCATCTTTAAAATCACCGGAGTAATTACATTATGGCCGGATACAACTAAATGTGTAGTATCAGATGAGCATTTAGGTTGATCTGATTTCAGGAATATACCCTATTCACAGGATTGCTTCATCGTTCTTCGAGAAGTCATTCATATGATTCTTGTGGAAAAACAATTTGTCGCTGCATTGTTTATTTTATTAATTGTCATATCCCCTTTCTTTTCATAATGAACACATTAATACAAACTACTTTATTAATTTTTTTTGGAATACAATTTACTTAGCATTCAGAAATACTTGTAAAACCATTGGCGATGGATAACGTTTCATAATTCAAACGTATGCTGTTAATTTAAAAGCTTATTTAACCTCAAAATTTTTTTAGAAAATTAATTCTCCCAACAACGACAATGCAACGTCGTGCCAACTGGTGATGAGAATAAATGGGGGGAGGGGGGGTGGAGATTTTGAAACTGACTGCCAATGAGGGGGATCACTAAAATGCTACAGAGCCTTAGGAGGGGGTGATTGTGTTAGTTGACTGTGACATTACCAGAATCCTCTGCCCCTCCCCTCCCCGGCCCCCCCTCCGTGATAAATAATGACCCCTCATTGAGACACGTACAAATCATCTCGTACCCAAATCCTATCGTGTGACTGCACCCGCTTGACCACGGAAGGTCTGGGTACGAGACCAACATATCACCTAGGAACAGTTGTGGGAGAGAACTCCAAATTCTTAGGATCGACCGACACCGAAATTTATAAACATCTGTTAGGAGAATTGACCCCCAGATCCAGAGACTGAAAGCGTTTAGAACAATTTTTCAAAAAAATTCCCTGGTTCGTCAACCTTATATCAATTTGCACTGCAACGGAGCATAAATAATTGATTGTAGACACTACATTGTTTTTTCACTTTAATTTTCGATGTAAGGCATTGTTGTTAGCCAAACTTGGAAGAGAATCACCCTTGTGGTTCAGTTCGAATTTGAAGGATCCACTGGGCGTCACGGAACCGTTTGCGCCTCTAGCATCATGGGAAGGCCTTGGTTTGCCACTGGGGCAGATGATCAGTGTTGCAATCAACAGAATGTGACCAATGAAATACGTCGACCTAGGAAGTAGAAATCATGTGCGTTACATAATGGTAATAGGACTGAGTGGAGTTCAATTCGGTCTGTAATCATATAAGTGATTAACAAAATCGGACGACCGCGAAGCGGGAGTCCGATTTGTCAATCACGAGTATGATTACAGACAGAATTAGACGACGCGAAGTCCTGTTACCAGTCAATCATTACCATTGCAATTTTCGAAAAAAAAAACAGTTACGACAAACATCTCCAGTAGGGACAATGTCTAAAGAAAAAAATTTGGAAATTTCGTAGTTATTGCAATTGTTATTGTGATCAATTCTGTGATTGGTGGATTTAGCTGAGTGAACTTGAGATGATTGGCTGCTTTAACTGTCCGATTACAGGTGTCCGATTACAGGTGTTCGATTACAGGTGTCCGATTACAGGTATCCGATTACAACTGTACAGGGTGATTAGTGAAATTAAAGCAGGTGATGTACCGATCACATTTGAGGAAATTGTGGTTGTGATTATAGATTGTTCAAGTCGGTACTTAATGGTTAAATCCTATATCTTGTGACAAGGAGCCTCGTGAAATTTTGGATCAGTTATAACTGGGAGGAGAGAGACTTTGTGTCTTGTCCAAGAGCACTGCACAATGACCTCGCTAGGACTCAAACTCAGCTCTCCTGACTCAGGGTCTAGCACGGTAACTTTTGGATCACTGCGTCAAGTTGTCCTGTATATCGATTTGAATGACTTCGGCTCATGGCAGTTAAGCCCGAACTTAGTTATCATTCTTCGAAAAAATTGGCTCCGAGCTGTTGGTTTATGTTAAAAAGATGGATGTGGGTCTGTCCTGATTGTACTCGGCAACTTTTGAGCAACTTTTGGCGTTTGGAGCAACTTTTTGCGGTTCTGGCAACCTCGAGCAATTTTTGTCTTTCTGATAATTTTTGAGCAAAATATTGGTTTGGAATCCATATCAAGCACGAAAAAGTTAACGATTTCGTAGAAAGCTTCAATTCATGCAAATTTATTGAATAATTATCAACACAAACGAACTAAGTGTTTTGTTCTGTTAGACTTAAGAGTATCCTTAAGTTTCGCCCATATTTGCAAGCAACTCTTTAAAAGTAAGATGTTGGCAATCGCAGCGTAGAAAAAGCGTATAAAGCTTTGATTAACGTCTATTTAAAAATATCAAGAAATTAAGGTAGGAAGTTTTGAAATTTAGTCACCTTTTTTTGGACTTTTGGCAATATCCGGCAGAGCAAATTTTTGGCATTCGAGTGAGCAACTTTTCAACATTCTACGAGCACAAAGGGGGCAGACCTGGATAGATGTATGCGTCCTAATAGAACAAGTTTCCTATCAGAGGTCGAATCACCACTTACCAATAGCAACGCAAGAGTCATCTTACCTGTAGAAATTCATTGAGAGATCAAATCTCAGTAGCACAAACGCTGCCAAACAATAGGAGGCACATAGAGGGTTACAAGCCATCCACTGAAGAAATTGCAACAAGCTATTGATCAACGGAGATGTCCTTCCGCGAAGGTCGTCACAAGCATGTCGCACCTGGAATAAGAATATTCATTTACTTGTTGTGTTTTCACCACTCCGTCACTTGGCCAAGCTCTGGTCAGAGGCCGTACAGGTCTATATAATATCATGGATTACCCACGCATTATTGATTGGTTCTCACCTATGACCAATTGGCCTTTTTATGGAGGACAGACGCATAGATGACGTCACCATTTCAATTTTTTTTAAGCTCTTTCTTCTTTTCAATAAGACAAATAGATTCCATTGCCGTGGGTCTATTCAGGTATAGATCACAGAAGACGTCAGACTCGGCTGCGTCTCGTTTGCCATTTCTTTGTACTTACAACATTTTGACGTCACCTGTGATCTATGACGAAACAGACGCAAGGCCACATGGGATCTCTTTGTTGATTGCACAGCATGACTGGAGCGTAGTAACGTCAGTTATTTCAACAGTTAGAAGCTTACCTTTCTATCAGCTACTATGAGTAATATAGAAACTAACAATGCCAAAAGATAACCGGGATAAAATCCATGCCATATGGCAGATACAGCTAAAGTGAAGTACGTTCTATGGTGAGATACTCGCTGATAAACAATCCTGATACAAAGAGAAAGAATGGACAAACAGTCACGAGAGAGAACGCTTATCAGTTTCGTTTACTTCGAAAGACAAAGTTGTTTTTTAATTTTCCCGCTTGATCTGAAGGGGGTAGGGGTGAGTAGGGAGATAGAAAAACTGTTCCTCTACCCATCGAATTTCAATTTGCTAATATCAATTTATTATCCAGCAATTGAAAATTGTATCAGTGCAAGAGTATTGCCATTTGATGTAACACTAATTTCTCTTAACTGATTCATGAGGAATTGTATAACATTTGGAAAGGAAAATCTCGGGTTAGATCCTTAGGCTAAAAGAATTAGTTTGAGGATTCTAAGGTGATGTAGCTGGATACAAAGTGGTTATAAAAATTTTATGTTGTAAATTCACATCGTTGATTAAGTCTCAATGTTCTTAGTGCTCACCTTTTAAGCCAAAGATTTGTTGTTATATTCCAGTTGTTCAACAAGTCTTTGAAGTTCGTGGATATCTAGGAATACCAAACAATACAAGGCTTACGACTTAATCTAGAGAAAGACTCGACGTGGTATTTTTGTAAGGTTCAGTGATGTCGTCAGTATTTTACTCGTATTTCACTCAGGAGATGTGACTCAGTAAAATATCCGGGAGCAGATTGTATACTATTATTCACATAGAAGAACTAACAACGGTTAGTCAAAGCTCTAAATATCGTCTGATGGGTTAGACTGAGTGGTGTAAAAATACGAGCCTCTTACATCGTTTCACATGGTCATGCAGTGTAATTCTCTTCAAATACCAAAATAACAAAACTGTTTCAAGACCTGCCATCCCTGTTTATAATGCATACGTTATGGCGTTATGGACAAAGGATTAGCGCGTTAGAATCCTGCTTGAGTGAGCTGGGTCCAAGCTCTACTTGGCTCATTTTGTTGTCTACTTAGGAAGAAACTTTTATCTCTTCCAGTCCCTCTCTTTACCTAGGAGTATCATTTAGCACAGGCAGAAACCTGACTTTTTAGAGGAAAGCTGACAGCAATGAAATGGGATACTTTTAAAGATGAATACTTCGTTGCCGTGGAAACCGGAACAAATGGTCACCTGTGGCAAACTCAAGCCACTAGGTTCGTTTGAGAAGTTAAAATTTCTTTTGAATCAGCTCCTTCTCAGTGGAAAAGGTCAGGAAATTTTACCAACTGAAAACTCCCAATCTGGAACCTTTTATATTTTATGTTCGTTGATAAATTTGTTTAGTTTCCCAAATCAGATTAACAAACCTCTAAATCCACTGGATAAACATTTGTCATTTTGTTCCAAAGCTCTCGCCCGCTTCGATCATAACCATTGAATCCTAAGCCGCATGCGTTATTTACTGCGTCCGCTGTGGATTAAAATCGCGGACATGACGTTAGAGCGATGGACTTGTATTTCATTTACAGGGAGTTGCATTGCCCATACTTCAGCAGTAGGGCTTGCATAATTCATGCGCAGACGCAGTCCTTTTACCCTTCATGAACAAAGAAAAGTAACTGTCGACTTACCGATAATCCAAGCAAAATAATACTTAAAACGTGTAGTGAACATGGCAAGAAACGCAAAAGCCATTCTCCACAAGAAAGAACTATTGGCAATGAAACTGGAATCTGGAATAAATGAACAGTATGGTACTGGCTAATTAGAGATGAAAATACGACTGTGATTATATAAATATAATATATTTGAACTGCGGATTAATAAATGAAATTGAGAGTGATCAGCACAGTCATGAACATTACTTATTAAAGCAGTAGTGAAAATGAAGCCTGAAAAAAGATGAAAGTGATCTTCCTAGTAACAAACACTACTTTAGCAGTAATGGAAACAAAGCCTGAAAAAAGTTCAGGCTTGTACGGGAGTTGAACCTCTGTGATACTGGTGCAGTGCTCTACCAACAGAGCTATCAAGCCAACTGGGAGTTCATTTGATATTCATATTTTGTCAGTCGTTTATTTATTACTTCACAGATTTATTACAAACCAAAAAATAACTGGTTCCCAGTTAGCTTGTTAGCTCAGTTGGTAGAGCACGGCACCGGTATCGCAGAGGTCATGGTTCCGACTTCCGTACAAGCCTTAATTTTTTTCAGGCTCTATTTCCATTTTTACTTAAATAATGTTTGTTACTGAGAAGATCACTCTCATTTTCATTTAGCGATAAAAAGTCTAATACGTTTTTTTTTAAGCAAACTTGTACTGAGAAAAATGAGATAAAAAATGATTCATCTGTATGTCTTTAAATTTTTACCCCCGGATCTAATTTTCAATTCCCCCTTCGAGCCACCTATACATTTCTTGTTCACTATTGGCAGAGAATTGTGAGCTGTATCAAGAAGAATCAATAGAAACGCACACCTGCAGTAAGATGGAAAGGAAATATTTTGGACAAAATGCAGAAGAGGATCAGACACAGAAGACTTGAGGCGAGCTTCGTTACAACAGCATTCTGATGAGAAAGCATAATCGAAGAGTTGTTAGGACGCATCTTGACCGAGCATCGTAACAACCAAAACCAAAGATATCACAATCAGAAGAAATGAAAATTACGAGGGCCAATGAGAACTCAACGTTAAAACAAGCAAAGTGCTTAAAGCGCGGGAAAACGCGGGCGACCAAGTCGCATTTGGTTTCAGTTTTAATCTGATTGGTAGAGAAAGTAGTGTGAGTTTTCTCTGGACCAATCACGAAGCACAAGAAAGTAAATACAATATTAATGTAATCCAGGATTACTTTTGACACTCCATTTAAAATTGCTTTTACGTTCAGTTAAATTCGGGTTTAGGTACACAAAGAGATCAGATTATTTACCGTTTTTTTTAATAAAGTAACTTACCGTTGGTGAAGGTTCCTTTTTGGTTTCCTGTTGTTAATAGAGAGTTAGAACAAAAGAAAGTTTATGATTGCTAAGGCATATATTAATATATTTAAAGGTTTGAATCGCTAACGAGTTCTGAGCTCTAACCATCCTCTGCTGACACTACAACATAGCTCTTCGAAAAGTGAAACACTTTTTATTCAAGAAATCCATCTGATTGTTGATAAATAAATACCCAATCGTTTGTCTGACCTTTGAGGGAACAAAATCTACTTGTTAAAATAATGATGAGGATTGAAATGCATCAATGAAAGCACGCCAAAACGAAGCAAAAGCGGCTGACCATCTTGCTTCATGGGGGGTTGAGGGATTTTTTGGGGAGGGAGGGAGGGGGCAAATGGTTATCAGGGGGGTGGAGGGGGTCTCAATCGTCCTTAACAGAGTATGAATGAGGTAGTATAGTAAGATATCTAAATTGTGAGACAAATTACCACGGTACAAAAGTTTAGTTAATAAAAGGAAACGATAAACTGTGGCAAGAATCTTTCTGCGAACCTGATCTGTAGCACTTGCGATGTCGTGCCCTTCTATAAAGTCCATGAAGTCATTAAAAGTACATACAGGACCTGCTAACAGCGTGCTGTGGTGAAACATATACCCAAAGTACTCTAGTAGTGAAGGGATGCGTCTGTCGAAACAAATGGACATACGCTTGTCTATGTACTATTGACGTGAACAGAAATAAAAAAAAAAAAGTTCTCGCATATGAGCTAATATTGAAGAAGTTACAGAAAAAGAAGCTTGGAAAAATCCACGCTTTGACACTTGGTTGCACCTCATGTGCCACTGTGTTGTTCTCACCACGTTTTTATGTCATCTGTAATCTGTTGCTGAACAGACGCGCAGGAACATGCCATCTACTTGACAAATTTTTAAAAACAGTTATAGGAAAGCTTAATGCAATTTATAATCTATTGGGAAAAGCTCTGAATACTCACTTAATTCTCTGCTCTTTTTGATCCTTCGAAAGTTCAACTTCCCGTCTTCCAAGCCCTGCCGTTAAAAATGATTCTAACTCTCCACAGCGCATATCGAACGTTTTTTTAAAAATAATATATACACTCAGCGTTTAATTTTAAATCACCTAAAGGTTCATTAGAATTTCTACCCATTGACTCAGTGGTGAGAACTCTACAGTGAATCTCAGCGAGCAAAATATTTTAAATGATGATGTTAAAATACTCTAGGCTTCGGCGGAACGATTCATGTTGCCCTTTGGCACAAAATGCAAAGTTCTTGAGTATGTACACACATCCTGAATTCTACTGGACTATCCAAATTCATTATAGGAGACTTGAAAAATTACATAAAACTTGCATATAAAAGACACCGAAGGAATCGGTTTGCATCGGCTGGCAAACAGAAAGTGTTATGGTATGGTACTTTCTAGTGCGCGAGATATCTCCTCAGGTCGGCTCCAACTGTCTCGCGTGCAAAGCTGATCGTGGCGCAGGGCAACGAAAGCCAGCTCAACGGCCTGGTATTTTCCGCTCTTCTTGACAAGTCACATATGAAAACTGTTATCAAATGGACTTTTCTAGGGACTTTATGATCTTACCATCATGTAAGCTGAATGCCAAATATGTCACTTTTTGAAACATGATCATCAGGCGGCTGAAAGACCAATATGACTCTTTAAGTTCCTAAAATACTTATAAATGTTGCTAATTCAGCGAATTTGTGGCATAAAACTCGCGTCAGTCCCTCAAAACGACTTTGAAATTGTCAGTTACGTTTAGCTGGAGAGATCTGGAAACGTCTTGGTGATTCAAGAACGAGTTTCATCTCGTAACCAGGTCCCGCTGGAGTGGTTGGGCGTGAGAGATATGGATACACAACTAAATCAAGGCTAAACTAGTCCCAGACCTCTGGAGGAGGAAAGAAAGTATCACAGTACTCTGAAGTACTCTGAAGATTGGTCGATTACTGAACCTTCTGACTCATAAGAATGACTAGCATCTAAGTTCTCCTTACAATGTCATCCTTGAATCAAAAATCAAGGTTGGGAGAATCAAGGAAATAATCACTAAAGAAGTTCTTCTTTATGAAACAAATTTTCCATATCAAGAACTTCAGGATATGTTTGCAGCACAGTATGATGACAGGGCGTAAAGGGTTAATCATTAAGATTTCGCCTTACCCGGAGTAGTCAAATCTATTGATTCCATAGTAAAGGATCATCCGGGCTATTTGTCCCACTGACAACCAGATCAAAGATACCACAATGACGACCCTGGACAGTGACAATAATATGATAACAGAAGTTGAATAATGAATAGTTTGAGGAAATAATGGCACATTACTTTCTCTTGTGAAAACGTAACTTGACATATCGATGGATCTGACAGTACAGCGGTCACGAAGTCTATTCGAGTAAGGGTGATTTACCATTTTGTACGAGCTTTACCAAACATGCTGGGAGTTAGAACATCATGACTAGCTGGCTAACGTGACCGTCTTTAACCTTGTGAGAAGTTCTAGATTGGGTTGTTATTTTGGCTGCCTCTCAGCCGTTTCAAAAGTCCGCTCATTTGACCGTCTTATTAGATCTGACGACATAATGGCTGTAGGGCAATCGGTGGGTACGTATTATGAGCCATTGAGACGCCAGTATAAGACGTTTCAACTGAAATAATATTGGATCAAGGATCAAAGTGCAGTTTTACTTACTTGTGGACTTTCTTTGGATTAACACTCACTGTGAACCCGTAACAGAGTGCACACACTAGAATCAGGATAATCATTTCGCTGAAAATAAAAGGAAAAATAGAAATCTCTCTGCTCACCTATCAAGTCAATGAAGACACGAGATTTGTTAGCGCAATAGGACAATTTTCAATTGAACTTCGAAAGTAATACGGTTTGCCTCGCCACGGTTGTGATTGACATTCCGACCAATTCCTTCGCTCGAGCAGTGCAAGACTGTCACAGGCGATTTCCCGCGCTTTAGGTTGCTTGCTTGCGTTTACTCTGAGATCTAATTGACTGTTCAAGGTATTCCTTTTGTGTTAAAACTTGTTTTTATTACTTTGATTTGTTGTTATAACACTCAATTGCAATGCGCTCTTTTCTGGCGGAAAATATCTGTCTACTATATGAAACCAACAAAGACAGCCAAAACTCAAAGATGTCTTAATGCATATATTAAGTTAATTGAGATATTGTTCTAGAAATCTTTATAATATGAATAGGAATTTCCTTGACATGAAATAAGGAAGCTAAGAAGTCGATTTAAGACACCCTGCTGAGAAAAAATTTTCCCATGTTTCTGACACTTCTTAACCTTGAGCACTAAAATAAGTCAAATGTAAATACTCAAATCATAGCCGATGACTACTCATGCAAAAACAAAGTGTAATATATGCATTAAGCGAAGCGGAAAGCTCAACAAAATTTTACGAAATGTTTCAGAATTAAAATCCTACCTTCCTAAACATATCCAGCCTAAAAAAAGGCCCCAAAGTATTGTCATTGCCAAGCGTGTATTTGCTGACACCCTTTTCGGATGTAATGTTGTGCGATATACGGATCCAAGCGGGAAACATAATAGCATGCAAAAGACGAACTGGATCTGCAGAGATGACAATATACATATCTAGCTCATATAACATCGCCGTTGATTTAGAGAAAAGTTGTGGTTCACAAAGATTATAATACACTTTTTCTGAGTTCCTCGAGATGATAAACGTGATGGTTACACGGCAGGAAGTTTAAATCATTTGACCATACTTAAGCATATAAACATTACGACAAAGGGTGCACAATACTATAATTTTTTTAAGATGGAATAGAGTTATAATTACGAAATAACTGTGTCTTTTTTCGCGTGTTGAACACTGGGTTTCTGCTTTTTATAAAGGAACAGTCGGTAAGCTGATTCAGTGAGACAGACAGGACGCGTTTAAATCTTGAATCTAGGACACATACACAGTAATCGATTGGCGAGGTAACTACAAAAATATACCTTACCTGCTCGACTGGCGTACTCAGCGCCTTGGCTACAAACAGCAGCGAATCTTGTATAAAAAAGATCATTCTGCTACATACGAACTGTTTTCGCGTTGTAAACAAATGAGCAATGAATCGGAGGCTTTCCGGAAAAATCTATCGTTGAATAAAACCTGCTGACGTTGTAACGCCACGGTGATTTCTTTTTATTCGAATAATTTAATTTATTCAGAAGAGAAGAATTTAAAAAATGCCTTATTAATGTTTGCATGATCAGTGACCGATCGTTTTCAGAATTTGAACAAATTTTTGCGAATTGTCATGTAGCCAGTGAGAACTTTGTAGAAATTTGTGATGTAACACTTGCAGAACTTACTCCAACAATAAGACAAGCCGCTCTATTGATACAACTCAAATATTTAGTCGAACGACGTTGTTTAAATTTATATTGAATACACATTGAGATCAGAAAGATGAATAGGTTAATTTCATACTCAAGTCAAGTGGCTAGTTGGGCTGCAACCTATTCCGATTTCCATGGCACTAAGAGTGAATTCTAAAAATTCTGGAACATTAGCATATGTCTGGAGGTTTTCGATTACAAAGGACAGGCAAAGGAGCGAGGGTCTGACGAAGGAGGAGGGAGGGGAGAGGCGAGGGAATCTGTCCTTCTCTCTCCCTAGGTCCCAACCCTCTTTTTTCGCCTGCAACCACTCTTCTCAGGTCACTGCTGTGGGATAACAATACGCTCAATTGACGGTGGTGAACAATTTCCTCAACTACGGTATACGCACTTTCTCTCTTTTTTTAAAGACATGTACACCGATCATTTGCGCAGAAAAGGTGTATTTAGATGGCACTATGAAGTTGGTGATGAACTATATACTTTCCTTAAAAATGAAAAAAAGAAAAAAAAAATCGTCCTACGCTGTCTCATGCTGACGGTGCTTATCTTGAGGTTTGCCAATGAAGAGTTGGGGATGGTACTTATTTATAAAGGGTGTAAGTTTCTAAACAAACTGTGGTGCTGCGTCGGTGGGAGAGTATAGCGAGGTAATTTGGTGTTATCAACTGAGTTGATAACGTGAATTGGCCACCGTTAAGAGTTTAAAGGCTGCCATCTTAGCGTTGGCTCTTCGTCAGAGCAATTGACGAAGTGCTAACGCTCGAAGCGTCAGCCTTTAAACTCTTTACGGCGGCCAATTTACTTTATCAACTCGGTTGATAACACCAAATTACCATGGCACCTAGTTAGACTCCTGGGAGGCAGGGGGAGGTCAAAAGTACTGCGAGGGACCGATGCGTCGCGCAAAAAATTGAATGACATCTCTTTTTTTTTCCACACAATTTTAATGCTAAACGTGAACCTGCCATTTGAGTTAGTTAAGTGCTTTTAGTTATTAATTTTCAAACCCCCAAGTATTTAAGTTTCCAGTTTTCAAAAGATCACGCGGCAGACCTGAGGAATCTCTAGTGTCATTTGATTTGTTCAACACAAGCGTAACTGAATTTATTTTTCAGGTAATTTGGAAAAAATTGAGAGTGAATATTAAACGTCACAGTAGAAAACATATATCATGGTTCATTTATGCTACAAGATAAATCCTAAAAAAAGATTTAAAAAAAGAAGATTCATCTCACCCCGATTTTGATGTTGGGAAAGAAATTTGGTCGTGTTTTGAGCGAAAATTGCAAATGTCAAAGGTCATCGCTCTACAACCCTCTTGGAGGAGAATTTAAATTTTACGAGCTCTAAAACAAATCTGTATAAATTAGAGTTTGCTCTAGTAAGAATTTAATTTCATATGAACATAATAATAATAATAATAATAATAATAATTTATTTCTACAAATGACTTGTTTCTCGTGTTCGTCAAGTAAATCTTTCTAGATGCGTAATTCAATCTGCTCAGACTGCTTCGGCCGGTTTCCAGTTGTCAAGGCGGAAACGCTGGAATGGCGCGCGGCCTGGCTTCATAGGGACACACGGATTCCCACGCAAATTTGTGCTTGTGATATCATAGATAGATGGGTTTTCTTCGTAAGGCCTTCGTTCTGCCCATCAGTCCATCTTTCATACGAGTGAACGAAGAAGTACTGGACTTCGGCCGATCACTCGACGAAGACGCCCGAAGCTTTTCAGTCGACTGACTCCGAAGTCTGTCCAATGAAAATGGTCCTCTCGAAGATTGCTTCGGCTTCTCTTCGGAAACCGAATTTTCAGTCCAATTATACGATGAGCGAGATCGTAACTTATCGGCAGGAAGAGGCCGCTTCAATTCGCCAGCGGAGGAACCTTTAACTTTATGAACAGTAAAAGGTACTTTAGGTTTGTCTTCGTTGAACGAATCATCCGTCTTTTCGGTGTGTGAGTGAAGCTTCTTAGAAGTTACGCTCTTCACCTTTTCCACGTGAAACGGTCCTTGAGTGCGGTTTTTGGCTTCACCGGACAGTGCATCCTTTTTATTCCCACCGTCATTATTTTTACCATCAAACGCATTGAATGTACGATTGTTATTGTTGTTGTTGTTGTTGTTGTTTACTTTGTAATCCTCACCATCTCCCTCTTCAATCCGCCTCATTCGTGTATGAAATTCAAACGGTCGGGACAGTGTCTTGGAACTGTCTTGAGAAAAACGTCCTAACCTCTTCTTTTTCTCGCTCTTCTCGAACGAAGGAGTCCTTTTTACAAATGAAGGCACTTTCAAATTTCCAGAATCTTTCACTTTTTCACGACTTCGAATAAAACTTGACACTGACTTCTGTACAACTTCTCTGGCCTGCTTATTGTCTTCTGATGTAGTAACTTCATGAAAAGCGCAATTCAGTTCCATCGACAGACTTTTCCCCTCTTCATATTTAACTCGCCGAAAATGTTCAAGATCACACTTGTTGGCCACGATTGCTATGGCAACAGAATCTGCGGTACTGTCCTTTATGAAACGAGCAATGCGCTTTGCTTCTTCAAAACTGGAACGATCGGTGATGGAATACAAAATGATGAAAATGTCGCCTTGACGAGAAATGAGAGTTAGCTTCTCAGCCGTGTTCTGAAAGCAGAAAAGCACAGGGTTAGCTTCACAAAAACTTACTGTCGTAACTTGCATTGCTATTATAAAGCTTTTCATTTTTGCCCTTTTCGCTGACTCGAGTTGCCTAGATTTCCGACGTTTTGTCGAGTTCAGTCTTCGAACCTCGTTTTTGAGAGAGAAGAGTGGGCTCATTTTCTGACCGGCCGCTGATCATTCAGCCTATGACTGGTAACTCAATATTTCTATTAAAACTAGTTAAAATGCATTTAAATGTATCTAAAACACAAATGAATATGACAACGTACCTCTCCTGCAGTATCCGCGATCTCCAACTCTACCTCTTCATTGTCTGTTTCAACATGATGCCTGTAGGTTCCCTCTGAAAAAAGAACGTTATAAACATCAATTATTGTCAATCAGTCGCTAATACGATTGCGACCTGCCGGCGATAATTCGATTTTGACGTAACTTCTTTACTCTAAGTAAGATAAAATCCAATGTCTTAGCTAGTTCCCAGCGTTCAGTGAGTGAGGCGGGGCGCGGAAATAGTAAACGGCGCAATAATAGCGGCAAAGAGACTGGTGCGAGTAAACAAGCCTTTTTTACGAATAAGTATTCTAATCCGGCTATTCCCTTGTTTATATAAATTATCCACTTACCTATCGCTCGGGCATATTCTCCAATAAACCGCCTGGTCATAAACCTCACAATCAGGGCTAGAGGAAAAATCAGCTAAACTGGTTAATGAATAATTGTATACATTAAGTTGTTGTTTACAGTAAGTTGTCATTGAATACATTAAAAAAAAATTCTTATACATTGCAAACATCCTACTTATAAAAAATGTAGTTTATTTGATTAAAAAAACAGTCTCTTCAGATTTAAGCTAGTGACAATAATTTCCCATATTCGTGACTCGGCAGAGAGTTTAAGATCAGAATCACCGGAAGAGCATGGGTAGGGAGGGAAAGGAGCTAAAATTTCAAGCGCTTGAAAAATTGGGCGAATAATTTTTGTGGTGTGGTAGTAGCAGAGGAAAGATATTTTTTAAAGACCTCTCGCACTTTTGATCAACAGATCGAAACAGAAAATAATTGAGTGAATGATTTTGTTGAAAACAGATTTATGCGCCTTGAGAAATAAATTAATTTATCTGTAGCCCGCAAAATAGTCTCTATAAACCTCTATAAAATAATACAAGCTTGTTTGAAGGCACATGAATATTGTGATGACTCAACGTTACGAGGCAACACTTCGAAGAACAATCGAGAAGCTGCGTTTGATAATGGAGGACTCAATTTAATCTACTCGACTTTGATCAAAAGAAATCAATCATTTGTTGTGATTAAACAAAGACGATCATTTCTAAAGAGAGAATGTGTCAAATGTCATTTGATAAAATAACTTGACTGAACTTTTGTCCAACAGGAACTGAGAATGACAGATTTCTACAACGATCGAAAGATAAAACTCCATCTGCTTCGAAACACATTTTTTCAAACCACACAGACTCAATTTTTGGCATTTAAACAACGCACAGTTTTTCCATGTATCTGACCTCAGTCTCAGCATCGAAATACTTGAGTGGTTTTGAAGCGACTTTTAATCTTTGCAAGGTTTTGTATGGAGGTATTGCGCTACAAGAAGTACTGTCAACTCGGAAAATCAAGTAGTTTAGATCTTTACCCCAAATCAATAACAACGTACCGTAACAAACACTTAGATACTGAGGTAATTATCACTCTTGTTATCTCTTAACAATAGAACAGCTCCAAGGTGCAATAATAATTATTGTGCTTACGAGATTTCATCATCGGTCTTAACTTACCCGATTTGCCAACTCCAGCCTTCCCGAGGATATAAGCTTTCGCTGGTTTAATGGATAACTGATTGGGTCTGCGTCTTCTCATGGTCTGGTCCTCGCCCGGCCAACAGTTCGCACAGGGTTAATAACTACAGCGGGCTCCTGAAAAGAACAGACAACAATGAATTCATAAGTGAATTAGAAATGACACGTCACTTAATTGTGTATAACGGAAAAATTTTCCGACATTTTTTGTGGTTCTTCATTGGCAAACCACTTCAACTTTCCCATGTTTTACCCGTTCTCATTCCTCTTCGAGTTTTCTCGACTCTTACATTAACCCTTTCAAAAGTGATTAAAATGTAACTTCTCCCTATAATATCCATAGATTATTCAGCAAACAGGTAAAGAGAATACTCAAACTTATCAGGTAGAAATTGTTACCTTGATCTGTTTGTTACCAAAATCTCGTACCTAACTTAAAAGAAACCGAAGAAACCAAAAAAATGTTCCGACTCTGCCAAAGAAAAATTCAAGTTCGTTGTATGTCGCAATTTCCTGAAGAAAACAAATTCAACTATACACCCCCGTCTTAATTGCTCTAATCTCATTTCTGGATAACAAAAAGGAAGAATTTATCAAATCTAAGCTTCGCCGATTCAAGTTGGTTATAACTTACAAACATTCAAGGGTTTGATTTGAGAGAATTTTAAAAATTTGGACAGACATTCAATTATCGCATATTTTTGCTGGCTAGGAAAATTAGAGTTTTTTTTTTTTTAATTAATTGCGGTTTTGATTATTTTGATTATAGCTTACACCATTTTCATCATCAATAAAATAACACGACACAAACTGATTCTATTTGAGTACAGTCAATCTTATTTTCACTACTACTCAAGTAGTGTTCATTACTGCGAAGATCGCTTTCATATTCAAGTACAATCATTACTAATCATACTCTGGATGTGACAAATTTCATGAATGCCGTTATGAATTACTAAGTTCACCTACTTATTGAATCCATGTTAATACCTTCCAGAGATTTTCAATAAGAAAAATTCTCCATAATCACAAACACTTCTTAATGACAGCTACCATGGTTATTGATTCCCAAGTCTTGTTAATCCACTCAGTTCTTTGAACGAAGTGAAAAAAATTTTGCAACCCCTAAAAAAAAAATGAACTTGTTTTGGTGGGAATGAAAATCGTTTAAACAGACATTAATCCAGTGCCGCTCGCCATATAGACTGGCTAAAAGTTTATAACAATACAAGTGAACGAGATTTAAGTATGATAAAAGACTTTGAGCCTTCCTTTGAGACACAAATGGATATTAAAAAGTTGTTGTTCACTGGAAACCCACAAATCTCTTCATCTCCTTCCTCCTTGTTGCCCGCGAAAACAGTGTCACGTATTATGTGAACGAAATTTAAGTATGATAAAAGACTATGAGTCTTCCTTTAAACATAAATGGATATTAGGAGGTTGTTGTTCACTGGAAACACACAAACTTCTTCATTACCTTCCTGAGAGTTGCCCGTGTAAACAGTGCCACATTCTTATGATTTGACCGTCTTTCAACGACGCCTCTAAGATTTGCAGAGCGCCTTATTTCAATGGTAAATCTCGCCAAATAATGCACGATCTGACCATGCAATACAAGATTTAAAGAATTATCTAATAGCCGAGGTGGATATAAAAATTTATATGCGAGTGATAAGAGATCGGTGCCTCTTGTGATTGGCTGCCTTTCAGTGAAGCGTCATATTTAAAGGACGTAGCACTTAGATAGCTGTAATCCCTTTAGCAGTGGCTAGTCACGTTTGAAAGTAATACATTATATAACTAGCTTTCCGGGAAAAGGGCACTTAACTCATCGTTTATCACAGAAAAAACACGCCCAATGTTAGAGGCTCGAATCACAATACTTGCACGTCCGTACTCATTTGAGTTTTATTAACGCATTTCAAGGTGAAATTCCAAACACTGATCAAGGTAGGAATGGACACCAGAAAATTGCGATTTCATAACCTTTGAAATTTGATTCTCCAAATCGTCAACGCTGTTTTTCGGGTCCTAAACTTCCAAAGGTGATGGAAGAGGGGACTATCAAAATTCAAAGGATCAAAATTCTCCTTACAAAATCACCCCTGAATCACATATCAATGTTACGAGAATAAAGGAAATGATCAAAAACCAAATGAGCTCTTGATTGATAAACAAATTCTCCTTATTAGCATCTTAGGAAATGCATTGAGAACAGTTGGAGAATATGCATCCTGATGTTAGGAAGTAAAGGATTGATTTGATATTCGCCCCACGGAGGTTAAAAATTCTCAAAATGAAAACCATTTCCCAGGATGGAGAGGAATCAAGGGAAATCTTCTCACCACAACCGGATTTAACAGTAATGAAACATCCTGGATTTTTCCTAAGGACCCGGTGTAGGAAATTCCCCCTAGCCTCCCACATCCTTTTGAAAAATTTCCGCTCGCGCCCTTTCAGAAGAGTGGCTTTTTAGGGTATTACATTTCTAGCTCATGTTTCGAACCAGATGCTTTGTAAACCACATAATTATCGACCCGTGGCTGGAAACCACACAAACGACAACAACAAGTCCAAAATAGCTTCATGATAGGATTAGCAGGGTTATTTCAAGTACATTTTAAGTGGATTCGACCTTCTGTTTTACTTAACAAAGATGAAAGATAAACACCAGTTTGCCTAAGTATCATTGGCTTTGTCAAAGCGCTGTCGAAAAGTTGGCATATTTCGTCACTTGTGTTCGCCACAAGCGGAGGATTTCATTTAAGTAACTCTTGAAAGGTTATTTCAACCCCTATGAAGACTGAGAAAGCCTCATATGTTTGCAATCCATCAACTGTTTATTGGCACTGTGCAATTTGCTCAATCGTGTGTACAAACACACGAAGGCTGGTAATTCAATTGATCACACATCGCCAATTTTGCTTTGAGGTCTTGCGCACAAATCACTACACCGAATCTATGAAATAATTTTTTCTTCAAACTCCAAATTTTTTTAAGCTCTACGCTGATATGTACTTTACAAATCTTGAATTTCTTTTTTTTATATTTTTATTTTAGCAACTTGTTATGATATAAGTTTCATTTGAACTGTGGATGGAAACCAAGCAAAGAAATGATTCTTGTAGGGAGACTGCAAACAAAAAAACCAAGCGTAAAGAAAAATCTTATAGCTTTCGAGATCCATCTTTTAGGACTACTGTTACTTATACGCAGTAGATGTATTTTATCACAGATTATTCGCAGACATCAAGATTAAAGCAAACAGAAGTTTAAGAGGATAATTTGCAAACTCCGATTTTGAACCTGGGGTCGTATCCTCCAGAGATATAGAAGTCGTCTTAAAGAATCTTTACGAATTGTTCTATTTTTCCTAAACCATTTTGTTTGCTGAAAACAAATTGCTATTATGGAATTTACTTTTCTCCCGCAGAGAAAGTTTGTAATCATGTTATTATCCTTAGAAATCCTCTTAGAAATTTAAACATGAAGTGAAAATTAACCGTATTTTGTGGAATTATTTATTGAAATCGGGGATCTCAACTGTCGCTTCGGTAATTTTTACTGGGATTACCACACAACATGCTAGGCATGCCCGGAGGGGAAGGGAATTTGAAAAAAGTTCGGGAGAATTTAAAAAGTGGGATTACCACACAACATGCTAGGCATGCCCGGAGGGGAAGGGAATTCTAAAAAAGTTGGTCAAGGAGGTATGCCTCTGAAGCATTCAAAAGTCCATCCAAAGGCCTATCCGAAGCTCTATACCAGACGTTTGGTTTAAGACGATTAAGAATGAAACTGTGTACTGTTGAAGATTCACAACCCTGAAATCGTACCCTCTTTGGTGATATCTGCGTGTTATGCGACATAATGTAGCGCCACACGGGACAGTATGCCGAGTGACGCTCCCCCACCCCTCCCCCCCCGTCTCCCTAACCTGGGACATCTTGTTGAGTGACTGTACATTCTGATCTGTCAACTGGCTTCACATGTTGCGCTTCCTCAAATGAACTAAGCTATTCTCGAATGCTTGTAAAAACATTTTTCACTATTTTTAGCTTTCACATGCGCCTGATGAGAAATTGATCGACTGAGCCAAACGTGAATGCTTAACACGTTTTGGCACGGAAAAATCTACATATTTTTGTTGGGGAAATACGTTGTTTTATCAGAAAAGTGAATTTGTCTTTCAAGTTTCAAATGATTCTCATTACGCAATAGAGACTTCAACAATTTCTGACTTATATCAAAAGCATCATTCTAGGTAAATTTTAAATGGTCATAGAAAAATAAATTGTGACAGGTTATAATCTGAAAAACGTGAGCTTAGCCGCGAACGTGAATAAGAGAAGCCTCGTTCTCAAAATCTAGTAGACTTGACAACATTGAGATCAAAATTGAATCAGATAATTCCCTTAAATAAATAGATCCTCGCCGTAAAGGTGTATAAACAAACTTTGAAGGAAAGGACATATTTGATCTCCAGATATCAGAACTTCGACACGTGAGTTAAATCGAAATTGGCACGTTTTCAGTGTGATTCACGAGCGCGCGCCCCAGGTGAATTTCTTAGCTCTGATGAATGATGAGACCGCTAAATACTTTCTCAGTGTAAACAGTTTGCGATAAAGCCCTCGAAACCACTAAGAAGGTCTTGTAGACTGAAGCAGAACTCTTGTGAAAGATAAATGCATTGATATTCTACAACACATCTTCGGATGCAATAAATCTATTAATCGGAGGCTTGAACTCAATAGCGTTTTGCGAAAGAAGTATATAAAACTCCGTTAATGAACTTTTGTTAATTATCGTTCTTAACTCAACCAGAATCGCGTCGAATCGTGTCGTTTGAAGCCGGTGAATCTGTGTAATTGTGACCGCACGAAACTCTGACCATGAGCGGTTGTTGACTGCATCAGTCCGACAATAATTTCCTTACACAATTAAACGCACAAACCGCAAAAGTCATTATCACGTCTGACCTGAAACACCTGAACACTACTGTATGGATACACTACACTACCTTGTTTATAACCTTGATCTTTGGAAAAATAATCACTCCTCTTTCCTCCCGGTGTTCCAAGCAAATTCAACGCAGCAAACTCCTTTCTTCCACAGCAGGTGTTTGGCAAAGGATATGTATGGAATTCTGAAAGATTATTTCGTAAATGTATTTCTGCTGATAAACCTGATGGTTGGATAACTTTGGCAACAGAATTCTGTATCACCGAAGACAGTTCTCTCTGGATTACTTGATGAGACACATCGCTTCTTTATACATGTTTTTCACTCGATGCAAACGGTATTCAAGAAATTTACCACCCCGCAAAAAATTCTAGGCGAGACTTTGAAATCAATACTCCTCTTACGAGGCAATGTAAAACATTTTGTGCCCCGCGTCTGTTGGAAAAAACAACCTTGTTTTTTTCCTTGAAACAATCGCATATTTAACCTTAAAAGAGAATATCATTATGTATAAAAAAACCTCTCTCACTGTATTTCCATTGTGACGTTTCTCTTTCACTGCCACTGGCTGAAATAAGTTGATTTCAACCGACATCTGACGCAAGGGATTACGTATATGTAAAACTCATTACCAATATTTCGAGTGGGTGCTTATTTTGATAAACCAGACTCGTCGTGATTCCCATTATTTTTTAATCAAAACCACTTTAGGATGATAGAATAAGCAACTGGCTTGTTTCGTAGCCAAACGCACATACCTTTCGATGGTGGGTACTCGGCTGATACTTAATAGCTGAAAACACTTCAATTTCCTGTCATAAATTCGCTTGTCAAAACATGACAACTCTTTTTCTCGACCTACAGTGGTGCTGTTACGAATGCAACGTAAAATCCATCAAAATTTTGCCTCAAGGAGACTGTCTTTGACACATGTGCCTCTCTAGGTTATTGTTTCATATGCGAGTTGTTCAGCAGTGGCTTGCTAGGTGCTAAGGTCATCTTGCACTTCTATACTCCTTTATGATTTTTTTGGCGTCAGTTTTCGAGTCCTTTGACATTTTTTTTTTAATCAGCGTTTAACGTTTCTTTCCCATGTAATCCGATTTCCCCTTTTTATGCTGTTTTTTCTTTTACATACTACAGTGAGAAAAACACTTTTCATGACCTCCAAAGATTATCTCTCTGATTTCCATGTATCTTATATTTTAACCTCGGGCGATTGTAAGTTTGCTAATAGTTCAAATTCTTATTAGCTTCTAGATCTGTCAATTTGGTTTAGATGGACATAAATACTCTTACAAACTCATGATTGAAACTTCATAAAATAGCGCCATGGGTTCAGAACGTTCAGACATAAGAGAGCATCGGGAAGAGAGGGGACGGCAAGTCTACAATAATTCCGAGGGTGGTTCGACACATAACCCTCGAACCCATGAATCTGTTTCAAACCACAACAAAAATTGTTGACTCCCACCCCTCTTGAGGCCTGAACAAAATCCAGCAAAAAAACCTAACCAAAAAGGTAACTACAGAACTTGATTTCAATTTCGGACCGTACAAACTTATCCCACCTCCCCGTCTCACTCTGCCCTCCTTTCCCCGGAAAGAGCATCTTATAACTGATATTTGGCACACTGACAGAGTAAACATTAAAAAAAAAGCCACCGTGTTGAAATCATTTTAGTGAGTTTCAATTTTCAGCGACTGCCATTTCAGGATAACAGTTCAAGGTGAAGATTTAAAAGTCAAGCTATTGGCCGCAGATAATTGACCAGGACCCAGCGCAAATCAGAGATGAGAAACAATTGAATCAGCCCCGAAGGCTCTGGAGTTCTTAATTGAAGAGAGCAATACTTACGTAATTGCGAAATGTTTTCAAGCTCAGAAAATATTGGTAGACAAAAACGCACCCACCTGTATGTAGAGAACACATTAACGAGCCGCAAGGACTGATTACGACTTGCCTGTCACAATGAACATTAACAGGTTTCCCGCATCTCGTAAAAACTTCCTCATTCGTAGCATCTGCAAACTTAAGTTATTTGTACTTCTATGGGCAACAGACGTGAACGAAATGACCTCCACCTATCCACGTTCCTAAGCCAGCTTCTCTTCATTCCTCCTCGCGAAACTCGATCTTTTTAATGACATGACTTGTCTTCTACCCACGCCAGCTCCAAAGATCGACAACCAGATGACCGGACTGTTCGAACACAACACTTTTTGTTGTTTCACGTGGAAGTCTAACCTGGATCGCAATGTGATACACAGCGGAATTGATGTCTAAAAACACCATAGTGCGTTCAATCACTCGTTCTAGAACACCTCAGTTAAACTGGCATGTAGCCGCGCGTCTCTCTAAGAAGCGTGCAGGACTAAACGTGGAAAGAGGTTAAAACTTGTAACAGATGGACATTCTTTTCATTTTAGTGCTGAATATTGGTTACAAGCTACACCGTTGTGGATTATCTGCATACAAGTAACGGGTACTCACGATTGTTTATCCTCGCGGCAGGAAATGTTGATAAAGTGTACTCAACCTTCCTTAGTAAGAATGAAAACATGAAATATTCGTGATGTTAGCCTCCTAAGTTAAATTAAAAGTAAGCGATGACAGACCGGAAGTGATCCGATCAAAGAAAGCGATTGTAAAAGGGCAAGGCTTTCTCTTCCCGACGGTATCATTACTTTTCATTACTCTTGAAGAAGGGGGGGGGGGGGGGGAGGGGGAAGGGTTCCAAGCATGTGCCCTTTTCAAAATAAACGTTTGGTCACCGTCAATGCATCCCTCTTAAACACCTAACATCAAACTCACAGCCGCTACGAATTTCTCCGTACAACATCAATACAATATCATGTGATAGATGTCACCCTCGGGTTCAAGCCATTTACTGTATTACAATATCAAGTGGACAAGTTATGAGAATAAAGAAAAATATCAATCAAGGGATTATAAGTTGATCCAAAACCAAATTCTAACATCATAAGAATTGTATAACAGAAAATAAGGAGGACTACTAATGAGATCTTGCTAATGAAAGAGTTATGTGCCAACAGTATAAAACACGATATCCGACTGAAACATCATTTTACAATATAGGTGAGCAAAGGTGGCGCTCTGGCTAAAATAGACGTCCTCTTTTATCAAACTCTTAAATTGATCTTTAAACACTTCTAAGCACCATCTTATTTACATAAGATCTTAATATTTTTATCATTTTATAAACCTTTATAAAGAAAAATCCTGTGTGGTCCCCTCATGCCTCACCCTCCCCTCCCCAAACGCCTCCAGTGTGCTCGAATCCCAAAGATTAAACCATCCGATAGCGTGAATGACGCAAATGTCCTTGCCACGTACGTGCCAAAATGCTTCCTTCTTACCATATCCTTACTGTGCAAGATGGGTCAACCAACATTTCAAGCTGTTAGCTTATCACGTCGTTCAGGGCATGTGGCAATCTTCAATCTGCTCGGCACGTTCCAAATCTTTGTTTTGGTATCCACATGTTCCAAAGAAGAACTCTATTGAAGATAGCAACGAAAAAGAACAAAGTTCCAGCTAACCCGATCTCAGTCTCCATAGGACAGAGAATGTCGAGCGGAGCGCGGAATCTGTTGTAGCCTGTGTCTAACAGCTTCTCCGAGTATTTAACTCGTTTGTGATAGCTGTTTGTTTGTTTGTTTCTCTATTTTGCGAGAGGGAATGGAGACTAGCTAAGACATCTTTGGAAAAAGACCTTTTCAGCTATACCTTTCTTCTTTTTGCCTAGATATTCTACACATAAACCCTTTACGATCAGTTATTAAATGTTTAATTCACTGGTGGATGATTATCCAAGAGTGTTGGTACTGTTACTGTCAGGCAAGGATGGTCAGTTAAGCTTGCGAGCAGGCCTCGTAATTTGCACTGTAGGACGTATGTTTCTCCGCTTACAGGAAGATTTGAGACGAGTTGGGAAACACGACAAAGTGTTTTCCAGCATTCCAGACATTTCATTTGTTTTCATTGGCTCTTAAACGTATTTTCCTATCTCCTGATTGGCCTCTTGATTACTTTGGTAAGACATTCATCGAAAAGTGCCCTTTATATCAAACAAATTTAATTACTGCATGACGTCAATACGGGCTCTAACATAATGAACACAACAAACAATCGAACTAAGAACAACCTAAAGCTCCCTTTTCACATTCCTTTGTCATTGAAATTATGGCACATAAAGCTAGGCTGTCTATAAACGCAAATTGATTTGATGTTTGCTGCGAACATCTGTGACTTTGCATGAAAATTTCTACTGCGAACTTACATTTTTATAATTGGTATTGGACATAATCGATTCAATCGATGTTTCGTATTGAAAGCTGCAGATAACTGTCAAGTAAATGCTTGGAAAGGTTTTTTTGGGGCAAATATCTTTCATGGTGATCAACTTCATATCATGGCGAATTATGACTATAACAAAGGCTATCGCTGGTTCCGTTTTGAAAAAGATTCGGCCATCGATTCTTCTTTACCGCCATTAAGCAGCTATCGTAATGCGAGAGAAGTAAACTCTATTCTATGGGTGTCCAACGCTGAACATGTTGCAAACAACGAAAGAGGACATGTCCACAGCGACTCCAGTGTCATCAGCAGAACCCATGAACCTCCTTCGCTTCATCTGCCCATTCTTCTGACAGGTTATGAATCGAACACATCACAAACAGCGCCTACTCTTAGACTACAAAAAGCTGCTGATATTGAAGATGGTTGTACAGTGTACAGTCACAGAAATACTTTGGCACTGCCTGTACCAACCCCAACTGTGTTAATGGGATCGGAAGCAAGCGCTGTCAGTCACCATACTTCTGTGAGCAAACGGACACCGGTTATCCGAGCACATAAAGCACGGAGCAAACGTACATCAGCACGAAAATCAAGATTTCAACCGAATCTTGGAACTCAATCAGATCTTCAAGATTGTCTATTTATTCAGAACGGTATTCAGTGTTTTCCAGCGGGCGGTAAGGGATTTTTGTCGCCGCAGAAAGAAAAAGACATCAACGACTGGATAAATGGATCAAAAGCTAGCAAGGAGTAGATTAAATTCCCAATAGTACCAAGAGGAATAGACTCCAAAAAAAACAAAACCTCTCTTACGATGGAAAATAAAGTTCATTTCCTCGAGTTGAAGAATTGTTACGATTTTACCCGAGAACTGACGAGATCGCTGTTCTCAATATTTAACTATCGTAATACGGTTTTTTCAAAGCGTAAAAGTTTTTCAGAACAGCTCAAAACAAAAACGTAAATCAACAGAATACTTAATACCTTTGTGTTTGAAAAGTCCTAAGTTTTCCTTTTCCCTCTGTTTTTTTAACTCACTTGATTGACCAAAACAGCATTTCTCCTCACAATTTCAATATCGTATCAAGCAAACAAGTGATGTGAATAGAGAAAAATATCAGTGGGGGATTATCAGTTGATCCAATACCAAATTCTCCGAACTAACACCATAAGAATTGTAAGCCAGACAGTAAGGAGAATTACTACTGTTTCATGCTACATAGTTTGGATAGTTAAACTATCATTAAAATTGAGTTAGAAATTTTTGATATCTAATCCTTTCTGGGATTCCTCAAGGATTCTTCCATTCCTCACACTTGTAACTATTTCCCTCTTACTCTCATGATCTCGATATAAATTCTCACAAGTATGTGCCATACATTCCTTACAATTTAGGTTATGAGAATTTCAACAAAATCTGAGTTATCTTTCAGGCAATATTTTTCTTCTCTTCTTCCCACTTTTCTGCTTAACCCTTTAACTCCCAGATCAAATTTGTAATTCTCCTTACTATCAACCATACAATTCTTATAATGTTAGTTCAAAGAATTTAGTATTGGATCAACTACTTATCCCCAAATTGATATTTTTCTTTATTCTCATCACTTATCTGGTTAATATTGTATCGATATTGTAAGGAGAAATTCTGTCTTGGTCACTGACAGGAGTTAAAGGGTTAACTTTTTGACCCCTAAGAGTAGGATCTAAGTGCAATCTTACCCCTGAATCACAAATTATGATCACAAAAGTAAAGGAAATGATCACCAACTAAAGAAGCTCTTGATTGTTAAACAAATTCTCCTTGTCAGCACCTTAGGAATTGTATAGTGAACAGTATGGAGAATATGCATGTCGATGTTAGGGTGTAAAGAGTTAAAAATGTATTGATGACATGAGCAGAAATCACTTATCAGTCACCCCTGAGCTAGCCTCTACCAGGTACTCTTTTTGAGGGTGTGAGCTAAGGAGTAGACAAACTACAAACAGCAGTTGTGGTTGTCAGCAAAATACTATCAATTTTATGTCTGCTCACTTTCTTGCTAAATTCCTCTTTTTCTGGGAGCACAGTGCAGTCACCCCTGGGAGTGGAATGGTTTTTCCTTATTGATTTAATCAGACTTGGAAAATAGTTTTTCTTCTGAAAATTATATCCAGTGTTATTCCCTCCAGCGATGACCACATTTGCAACATTTGTAGAATGTGGTCATGGGTTCATCTGCTGACCGAGTCTGAATCTGCATGAAGTAGGCTCTGTCATGTTCACACTTGGGGCAGCGCTCTGTTTTAAATTTAAAAAAATACATTTAATGGTTGGTATGGCTCAAAAAGTCCCTGATCTAGCCCAGGTAAGATCACTGTGAGGTGCTATTGGACAAGACATGTTACTCATGGCTACCAGGAACAGTCCTCTGAAGGACTACCCAATGCAGAAAATCAGAACACATGATCAAGAACTTCAAACAAAATAATGGAAGGTATTTACCTTCTGTTGAGTCGACATTTTCCCAGGCTTCCTTTCCACCTAACACATCATCAACCTCTTTCAATTTTGGATACTTTTTACTTGATATCTGTCAGAGAATTGTGAGAAGTGATAATTATTTAGAACATGGTTTAACCCTTACACTCCCAAACCAAATTTGTAATTCTCCTTACTGTCAACCATACAATTCTTGTGATGTTAGTTCAGAGAATTTAGTATTAGATCAACTAATTATCCCCAAATTGATATTTTTCTTTATTCTCATCACTTTTCTGCATGAAATTGTATTGATATTGTAAGGAGAAATTCTGTCTTGGTCACTCATGGGAGTCAAAGGGTTAACATACTCAGGAATCCTTAATAAGTAATATTAGTGAATAGCTTATATCTAAAGTAGCTGTCTGGAAGTAGAGAGCAGAGCTCTCGAGTTGGTTTGCATGGTTCCCTCCAAAAAATTGAGAAATAATGAAGTAGTCATGATGTGCATTCCTTTATTCTGAGCATGTGTGGAGAGATTCCATGTTACTGGTCTGTGGTTGGCATATGAGTATGTACTGTTTAGCTGAACATTCATTTTATTATAATCACTGGTTAATTTTAATGAGCGCACTGTTTATGTTTATTGTTGTGGATACACTCGGTTTAAATAAATATATCTCAATAATGATCATGATGCTTGTTATGTAAAACATTTAATTGATGATGCATAATCTAGTTGTTCAGTTCAGTTTCAATCAAGTTAACCAGAGTTAAATGCTCAACCCAAAAGTCTTGAGAGCTCTGAAAGGCTTGCCAAGGGGCAGTTCAGACAATTAGCAGGCCACAAAATACATATCTGCTATGTCTTTGGAAATGATATGGATGGTTTTTCATGGGATGTATGGTGTAAAATAAACTCTCTTTTTTTTTGTAAAAAACAACAACAACAACAAAATCAAAGAAGACAAAAAAAATTCAGCAAACAGTTTTGTTTTGAAAGCGAAATTAATATTTGCACACCACATTTGCTACGAAGGTCAAAATGCACCCAGTTGAGAGGATTGAAAATTGAAGTTTTGAAATTAACGCAGGACAGTAAACGAACCAATTAACCTGTTATTTCTCCAAGTCCAATAAAACAGAAAAAAATAATCAAACTTCCCTGAGGGGTGTAAATGCACGTGTAGGTAGGAGTAGTTCTATGAGTATGTCAGAAAGATAACAACAAATACGTCACCTTTTTTGTGATGTTGTAAACATAAGGACACGTTTGACAAGCAAACCTATACGAGGATGGCCCAGTTCCTTCCTCTACAGTCAAAACATTCGAACAAGTTGGGCAAAATAAAAGCATTTTGCATCCTTTTTCAAGTCATAAGTGAGTTTTGAGTATGTACGCTATGTACCCAACACCAAAAGTCAATTTGAGAAAGAGCCGCTGACCAAATCGTTACTTTGTTCCTTCAGCTTGTTAACGTTTCATTTCACATTTGTAAAGAAAGTAAGAGTCAGTCACTGCATTTTTGAAATTATCCTGGAAACAAATGTTTTTGGAATGCCTCTTATCTAAGAAATATGAAACGATTCGAAACATTGATTCTGCTGAAGTCATACTATGTTTAGTTTTTTTAGGGAAAAAAGAAAGTTTCCTGAACCCACACTTTGTGATAGGTCTGCCATGTGAATTCACTCTCAAGAAAAAAATTTCCCTTCTTTTTCGAAAATCTTACTGATCGTTAAGACCTAACTTTCGTGTCATTGTATCAAAACCAAAGTACTGTACTCACAACAGCCATTCACGAAGGGACGAAAATATATTTTGTATCTCAATGAGCAAATAAGAAACTTAGATAAAAACAAGCGTCTCTTAGAAGCTCAGCATAACGCAAGTTTCAGTCCAAAATTCAAAATCGAACAGGAGTGCCCAAAACCCAAAATCGGTGTCCGAAATCCAAAATCGGACACCGGAGTCTAAAATCCAAAACCACACCCTAGCCCTAGTGTCCAAATCCAATATAGAACACTAGTGTCCAAACGTCAAAATCGGAGATTAGTGCCCAAAATACTAAATTGGACACTTGTGTCCAAGATCCCAAATCGGACACTAGTGTATAAAATGCAAAATCGGACATTGGTATCTAAAATCGGACACTTGTGTCCAAACTCCAAACACGAACTCCATTATCCTGCAAAATTCAAAGTCTGAGTAGACTCTGTGGAACGGAATATTTCACTCCAAACATACTTCTGCAAACCTCAAAAGTAAAAGAAAACTTAGTTAAGATGAAAATCAGTTTTGCAATAACGTCTAAATAACGTTTTATTAAAGCGTCTGTTTATTGATTTGAAGCATACAAATGCTTAACACTCCACATCACCGGAAAGGGGATCTCTACGATTCCGCACAGTTCCGAGATCTGATTTTCTATTTTTTTTCCCCTCACTCTGTGGAAAGGACAACTTTGTCGAGGGAAAATATTGTTTTGATTTCATCTAAAGACAGAGATAAAGCTATAAGCCTGATCAGGGCTCCTAGCCTAATAACTTATTTTTTCAGAAAAATCGAAAAAGAGATTTGAATTCGCTTCAATATGGCCTATATAAGCTAATAAGCTTGCCGCAGTTTTTTTTTAATTATTTGGCGAAAATATTTCTGAGTAAAAAGAAAATTTATTTCACAATCACTATTTGTTATTATTATTTTTCACTGTCCAGAGAGCGTTGATTTATTTTTTAAGACTGCATTAAGTGCCATATAAATGACGTTTTCATCTCTCGTGTAATAAATATCACATTGTTCAGAGACAGAATAAGAAAACAGAAGAACTTTGTGAAAACAGACAAGGTGTCAAAAGTGTCAAAACCGAGAAAGCTCTGAACAGTAAATTTACTTTCTGCAAACCTTTATCGCACTTAACTGTCGACGTATAAGGAATATACTGTAATTAGGTGATTCATTTTTATTAGCTTGGATACTGAAAATCGTTTTGTTATAGTTATTCCTCGAATTCAAAGTGATAAGTGAAAAATTGTAGTTATAATCTGTTAGTAATTTGAGATGTCAGCGGAAGTACTTAGCGGGACATATTTGAAGAATAGTACAAAGGGCTTGTTCACTCAACACGTTCAAGTCTGGGCTAATTATCATTAGAAAGACTTCTTTGCAAAGTCCATTGAATTCGTAATTATCTTCGTTCATTCGAGGTACGCAGAGTAAATTCGAGTTAATGGTGAGAGATAATGGGAAATTTTACGCTGGCCTTACACCGGAAACACAATTTGTCGTGCGTGCCGTTCAGGAAAACATGATATGATATAGAGGTCGTATTAAGCCAATTTTTTAGATCGCATCTTGAAGACCAGAGGAGATTGTATTTCTCCGAGCACTGGGGAATTCAAATAAGTAAACATTGAATCGTGGCGAGTTAAAAAGGTTTCCTTATCGTCTGTTCGACTTTAAGTTTGTGTGTTACAAGGAGCACAACATTCGATGATTTTGGTTTATTTATCAACAACATATCTACGCACAAAACTGCTTCAAGGACCTCAAGGTTAGTCGTTTTAACTAATCAGCTTATATCTTTTGTTACTAAAGGTGTATTTACACAACTTCCAAACATTTAATTGCCCTTTTCGACTTTAGTGAACGGTAGCCAACGAGGTCCGCTTGATTCAGATTGAAAGGCCTTTTTTGAAGCTGTTACGGCGACAATTCTCATGTGTTTCCGGCCGTAACGCAACACAAAAGAACAGTTTATTTTGATGCTGTGTTTCTGAGCTATTTATAGTGTAAATCGCACAAACGATACCTAATCGAAAGTCGTTGAATTTCTGAAATATCCGAAGATCGACTCCAGCAGAGCTTTCCGTCTGTTCCATTCAGATTGTTTGTCTAAGAAACATCCTAGGAGGAAACTGAAGGAAAGCACTTGGTAGCTATTCAAATAACAACCTCCTTCTAACAACAGAAAAATACCAGACAAAGCAGGTTTCAGCTGAAACGACATATGTTGAAATGTGATGTGATGTTAGATTTTGAGCAATGCGAACGGTTTGCAGAAGAAGTGAGCGAATTATCGTCTACGAAATCAAGTTAGTGGCATTTCAAAGTTGTTTATAATTTTCTACCAGAGTAATGTATTTCTTTTACAAAAATAATTGCATTTTTTGATTTGTTTATTGAAAATGATAAGCGTACCAATATTTGCTTTTAAACGAAACGTTTGCAGTTACTGTATATGAGTATATTTGCCATAATTGCCTCTCTGAAAGCTATCTGGTCTTTGCTCGCAAGCTTATGCAATAGTTTTTCATCCCTAAAGTAGAACTTGTCACACCGCCGAATGAATTCTCCCTAGTCTGTTCCAAGGACCGATTTTAAGAAAGTCTTTGTAATTACCGTTCCTGCAACTTGTCTTTTGAATTGATCGGTGTGTTTGCATCCAAGATGGAAGTATTGATAGTTTTGTAAATTAAAATACATTAGTATCAGGAAGCAAAAGGGACGAAAGAGAATGGATACGTTTGTGAGTTGAGTTCCGCTCTATTAATTGCGAAATTTTAAAACATGACGCTTGGTTGTCTTTGGACTCGTCAAGCTGCCGAGATTTATCATGAAGAGGGTCCTAGGCGTTCAGTGTGTAACATAGGGCAGCGAGGGCGCGCAAATATATTTCTACCACTGAAAGAGCTCTTTTCAGCTTTGCGGCATAGGAAAGTGGCGGAACCTCAAGTGCAGAAAAGGAGCCGCGCGAGGCGACTTCAAGCACCTGTTTTCTCGCGCGATCTTTATGGACATCGATGTTGTTCCAACGCCTCCGTTCCTGTAGCAGAAGCGTAGCCAGGTTGTTAAAGGGAGGGGAGACTTAATGAATGCACCCTTTAAAAACGCAAAAGACTAATGTCTTTCGTGCGCGCAAATCCGAAGACTCTACATGTCATATGTGTCAGTGCTAGATACTCGATTTGTCGGTGTCCGACAAATAGACGATATGTGTAGAGACACTTGAAGGTGGAAAGACGCCAAAGTACACTACATTTCTGGCATTAAGAATTAAACCGTGCAATATTTTGCGAGCAAAAGTACGATTTTTAAAAATTCTCTCGTTGCCTTTCGTATCTTCCCTCTGAACAAGTAGGTGGGTAGATATCGCACTTACCGACTGCTAAATTGAATTGTTCAACAAGTTATCATGCTGTGGTAATTTCAATTCTAATTTCACCTTTTTACAATTGCAGATATTTGTTGTCATACCTGACAAAAGAACTTCACACCACGAGAAGACTAACTGTCCTTACAAAGCTTAAAGGCTTCAATGTTGCTTGTTAAAGAATCTTTAGTACTTCCTCGATTCATCCTATCACTCGCTTTATTCACCGTTGTATACACCACGAATACTTATGAACCAGATAATTCTCATGAGTTCGGTGCTCTCTCCAGCCCGACTCCGACAAAGGAGGGCCCTTCAGCATCACAAGTGGCGAGAATTGAGGGCGACGTTTTCCTGGGAGGACTTTTCCCAGTTCACGCCAAAGGCAACGGATCATCTTTGTGCGGCGAACTAAATGAACAGGTCGGAATTCACCGTGTGGAGGCCATGTTGTATGCAATGGATCAGGTAAATTTCTATTTTCATTTAAATGTTTATTAAAAGTTGCCTTGGTGTTGTACTTGCGCGTTCAGCGAATGTGAATATTTTTTGTGGTGTATCAGTCAAACTTGGATCCCAGCTATCTGCCACTTTCACTACAATTAATTCGTACTATTTCGAATTGATAAAATAAAATGTAAGGACCGAGATCTCGATAATTTACGCATATCGCGTCCCTGAAATTTGGGTAATCAAGGATCTATATTTAGCTCTGTTCACTGGATGTCGCAAAAAATTTAAATCCATCGATTGTTGTGTCGAAAGTCTTCTCCAAGACAGCAGTTTTTTTACACGTAGTGCTTACAGGAATGTAAATCTGGTTCTGGGTTGTAGTAAGATGGAAAGAAAAAGTCTAGAGCGGGCACGGGACGTTTTTAAGCTAAATAAGTATTCGATCTTATTATGCAATCATTCGGACAATCATATTGTACATTTCACTGTTATTCCTATTCCTGTCTTTAAATCATTGACAGTGCTCAATAAAAACATCATCCTTTGGTTTTTAAGAACTATATTGGTCCATGAATCTTTTCAATGTCACTCTAAATATGCATTTTTTTCCTAACAATTTTAACTGATACTTTTATCCGCTTATTGAATGGTACAATTCAATAATGCACGGCAGAAGGATTTATAAACGTTAGTTTCGTTTTTTTTTCTGTAAAAAAAAAATAGCTGAAAGACATCTTTTTTGTAGTGAATCGAGTTTCTCGATCGATTTGAATTTTAATGATAAAAACGTCATCGTTGATAATCGGATCAGTTTTGAAGTATTTGTAAATCGTTCGTCTGATTTGGTAGACAAAATTATATAAAGCAAACCGACCTCAGTAATTTTATACCATTTGCTATTTAGCTGTCTCGTCAATAACAAATATCAAATCGAACACTTTCTAGCGTTCCATTAAATCTTTTATGATCACATAATTTTTTCAAAAACTTTTCAACCAAAACAGGAGGATATTTTTTTTCTTTTCGATACAGATCGTATTAAACTTCAGGAGTCTCTACTTTCTGTGACGTCATGCTGTGACGCACAGCATGTGGTTGTTGATATTGGAATCATTTCAAACTCAATATTTTCATTGCATGTCGGTATCTGTGTCATCAGGCTTTCAAACAACGTACACCGCGTGGCACCTTGACAAATCACATTTGTAAATGTCAAAAAAACGCTTCTTGCATCTAAAGGAGCAACCACTTTCGAAAAGGTTTCCAAAAATTAGTTCCTCTTGAGGAATCGTCAAGTGTTTGGACATTGTCGACTTGGTCTCGCTTGCTTTCCCGCCTTTGGCGCCAAGCGCCGATCACGTGATGTATTTTTGAGTTCTGATTTCCTGACACTGTAGTCTACGTTTTCCTATTACTGAGCTCAAACTTTCAGTAAATAAATATTCGACTTGATCTGTCAATGCGTGTAATCTTTATTATATGACTCGTAAGATATGGTTTGACTAAAAGAAAAAGGGAAACAATAACACTCAAATTAAGGAAACTCAACGAAACGAATACGAAACGAAAAACTGCTTACAAGATTTATGAGCCTGAAGGAAAAACGTGACAAAAGCGAAACGCGAAAACAACGAACTCGAGCATATGGTCTAGACCATAATAAGCAAACTAAACCCAGTACCGCGTGGGTAGGGCAAACTAAACATGACGTACATTGCAATCAACACTTTCTATATTTAAAACTTGCATCCTACTGTATTGAAAACAACACTTTTCTTTTCTCTTCAAGGTGAACAAAAACAGCACTCTTCTCCCAAACATAACCCTAGGCATGGAAATTCGCGACGACTGTGGAACAGTAAACACTGCTTTAGAACAGTGCCTGAATTTTGTGCTTGGTACACTGACCAATAGGGAAGAAATATGCAGTTCCCTGGTAGGGACCCCTGAGGTGAAGAAAAAATCTGCGCTGGTGGGGGTAGTGGGGCCATCGTACAGCATTACTACAGTACAGGTAACACGACTGTTTGGGGAAGTTTACAGCCCCTATCTGGGTTATGAGTGGTGTCTCTACGATTGTAATAATCATATTGTGACAACACTTAGGTTATAACAGTGGTATCATTTGCATTATAGGTGGCCAGCCTCCTTCGTCTGTTTGAAGTCCCGCAAGTCAGCTATGCTGCAACAAGCGCTGAATTGAGCGACAAGGACAGGTTTGAATACTTCGTGCGAACTGTCCCCCCGGACTCATATCAAGCGCGAGCCATGATAGACATCATTACATTCATGAACTGGTCAGCGGTCTTCGCGGTTCATTCGCGCGGCAGCTATGGTGAACAGGGAATGGAGATCTTGGAAAAATTCTCGGTTATGAGCAACGTTTGTATTGCTGACCATCGGCAATTAGAACCAGATTTTACTGAGGAGGAATATGACCAGATCATAGAACGATTTCTTACAGAGAAGGATGTTCGTGTAGTTGTGATGTTTTGCAATGCTGAAGATCTTCGTTCAATGCTCCAAGCCGCTAAAAGAGCGCATAATCGAGGCGAGAAGAAGCGATTTATCTGGCTTGCAAGTGATTTTTGGGGGACAAGACTTCGTCATGTTGAAGGTTTGGAAGATGTCGCTGATGGCGCCATTACCATCGAATTTCAAACGTTTGAAACGCAATTAAAGCCATTTTACATTTATTTTTCGAAGCTGAATCCACTGAACAACTCAAGAAACCCTTGGTTTAAAGAATACTGGGAGAAGCGTTTCAATTGCAAATTTGGAAAAGGCCCGTTGTCAGGAAATCCTCGTTGTCTTTTCCCAGAGAATCGTTTTTCAGTTCTGGACAGATTCGATGCTAAAGTTCCTTTTGTCATCGATGCGGTGTTTTCATTTGCGCACGCGCTTCATGCGATGCACCGAAACATCTGCGGCCCAGTACCAGGCCTCTGCCCGGCCATGAAGAAATTGGATCGCTCTGTGCTATTGTGGTATTTGCGGAACGTGTCTTTTAATGGCACAACTGGGCTGGTGAAATTCGATGCCAACGGCGACAGTGCTGGAAAGTACGACTTCTACGCATTTAGAAACTCTTCCAGTGCTTACTATACGAAACTGGGAAGCTGGGTCGAAGGAAAATTGACGATGGACTCTCACGCACTTTACAGAGAAAATAACTACCTTGAATCACATTGTGGAAAGCCTTGTGGACCCCACGCTATAAGGCGCATACGCGATACGGTCTGCTGCTGGACATGCGAAGACTGTGACGCAGACTCTTACGTCGAAAATGACTTCACGTGCAAGACTTGTGACAAGGGAACTAGGCCAAATGCTACGTTCGACGGCTGCGAACCTTTACATGAAGTATATCTCAACAAAGTGTGGATCGTTGTAGTTGGCGTATTTGCGTCTCTAGGAATTCTTGCCACTGTCATTGTTTGTGTTGTGTTTCTTAAATTCGCTCAAACACCGCTCATAAAAGCTTCAGGACACGAATTATCCATTGTCCTTCTTGCTGGAATACTACTCTGCTACAGTTTTGCTTTCGTGATGGTTTCGAATCCAGGCAAAGTTGTCTGCGCGATTCAAAGATTTGGAATTGGTTTGTGTTTCTGTGTGTGTTATTCTTCCTTATTAGTGCGCACGAATAGAATTGCGCGCATTTTCAGCGGGATAAAATCACCTTCTTTCATTAGCCCAAAGTCTCAACTTCTCATAACTGCCGTTATAATTGCTCCGGAGCTCGCCATGGCCATCACAGAGCTCTTGATTCGACCGCCGAAGGCCATTGCATCATACGAGCAAAAAGACTTCGTACTTATCAAATGTAACATAAGTACTGTTGGAATGGTAAGCTTGTTCGGCTACAATGCCGTCCTTATAATATTTTGCACATATTACGCGTTCAGAACTCGTAAAACCCCGTTGAATTTTAACGAGGCTAAATTTATTGGTTTCTGCATGTACACAACATGCGTGATATGGATCGCTTTCGTCCCGGTGTATTATGGAATAGGAGGAGGATTCCAAGCCATTGCGCTGGCTTTCAGCTCTGTTATCAGCGCTACAACAATCTTAATCTTTATCTTCTTGCCAAAAGTCTACATTGTGTTATTCAAACCCGAGAAGAATATCAGGAGCAATTCCAGACTGCGCTCAAGATCAAAGTCTTTTGACTTAAATGTACCGGAGGCAGACATTGTTTTCAATGGTAAGTCTTCGCTGAATGAATACAGCGGTCAAACGTCTGCGTACGTGCAAACGTTGTGACGAAGCGCGCTTTCAGTTTTCAGAACCAAGTTGGCTCACACGAGTAACAAACAACCATACAATCCAGTGATAAGTCACGGTGTTTGAAAGCGAATAACTTTTGTAGTAAAGCCCAAAACAAAATGTCGAATCAACAAGATACCCGCACTTGTTTAAGCTCTGTGTTCGAGTTTTCATTTTCCCCATTTCTCTTCCCTTTTAAAAGATTCCTATGAACTTTTTCAATTATCATATGCCTATTTTGCTAGACAACGGTCGAGTCCAATGCCTTTCTCTGAAATTTTGTTCAGGAGACTGGCGCGCGGCCGACCAGAATTGATCTCCTTTAGCGTGCCTCACGTTTGACCGCTTGTTTGCCGAATGTTGATTTCCTCTCTCTCCAGCTCGATCTCATGAGCAAAAACTTTTTCTAACCGAAATACAAAGCCCCTCAATCTCCCCTGAAACCAAATCTTCAATATTTACTCCTCGCTCGTACCGTTTTTCTGTTCTTTACCGACTGGGTTTTTAATGATAAGATAATCTTGAATATACGATTCTGCAGGTCAGTCTTTCCGCAAGTTTAACGGCAGCGCCCCCTCGACGCCAAGTTTAATCACGAACAAAACGATCAAGAACGGAAGAACACAGCATCTGAGCCAACCTCAGGTACCCAGTTTCACAGCAATTTGACTTCTGAAACTTGGCACTGTTTCCAAGGACGCTTGAAAATAGCATGAAAATGTCCTTCATTTCCAGAGACAGAACCATTCTCGATAGAGATTGGATGATAGTGAGCCAATCAGAAAGCAGAGCAAAAAAAGCGGGAAGATGATCTTTGCTGAAAGGTGTCGGTACGCATGCCACCCATAAAATGTTGTAGGTGAAACGCGTGCGAAAACATGTAGCAGGCGGATAGAAAGAGTAATATGGATCCGGTGAAAAGCGCGTGAAAACAAGTCGCGGGTGGAAAGAGCGAGGGAACATGGCGCAATTGAAAAGTGCAGAAAACATGTTGCAGTTGGAAAAGGAAGCTGAGCAGACTGAAATAAAAGGCGCAGGAATGCAGAAGACAAAAGTCAAAGTTTATGGGAAATAAAAATCATCTAACCGATGCTAACGGCGAAAACTTATGCGTGCACTATGATACAGAAACCAATGGTCCCGAAAGAAGAAAGGAGTCTCAACTGTTATAACTGATATAGTATTTTCTAAAGCATCTTTTGCAAATGGCGGTTATGCCAGCAAAGGCAATTTGCTCACCTGATTCGGTTGTAAAATAATAATTTCAAATTTGTTGTGGGTTCATCTCGAGATGTGTCAGATAAATATATCAAGATTGTCAATTAGTGTAATTGTACAGAATACTTCTAAAATGTTGGCCAATTTGGTGGAGAAATAAAACCAGTAGGGTTCCCACGGAATAGTATATCTTTCAAATTGAAATTTACCTTTTCTGTATTTTTTTCCTCATCATAATTTTCGATGATAAAAATTTTCTTTGACATGCAGATGATAATCAATTTTGTTTCGTTTAAAAACAAACACTGAAACAAACAAAACAGTATGATCAGTTTCCTCTTCGTGAAAGAAGAACCCTCTAAACTGCGCCACTTTCGTCACGAATGGCTTCGTTCTCCGTCTATAGTAGCGGTACAAACTAGTACTTGGGAGGCATGAGTTCGAATGTCGTCGAAAACTGAATTTTTTTCAGACTTCTTCTCTGTAATTGCTTCAATTGCAGCTCGCTTGCGAGAATCATTGTGGTTACTTAAGTTTTTTTTCCAATTCGCTCGGGAAATTCTGGTGAGAGGTTTACCTCCTCGGAGGTGAAGAAACGAAAACTTAAAATATATAATTCAGATTTTGGCCCATGCTTTGAAATAATCTTTTGGTATCAGAAAAGATTATGGTTGTTGTAACACGAGAATTAAGTAATTAAAAACAAGTAATTCCTTAAATATGCTAAAAAAAGCATGTCTGAAAAGGGTTTTTTTTTGTCTTGTGATAAAATATGATAAATTAGCACCGTGGACCGGTGCAAGGGACGATCACTCAGTGTGAGACGAGGTTTCTTAATGGGAGTCGAATCAACGTCCTACCATTGAAGACAGACATCAAAATTGAAAACACGGCTCTTGGCACGCAAATCTCCCTGGGTTACTTCCATTAATTTAGTTTCGTAAATCCATTTTACGGTTTGTTTATGTTTTCGTTTTTTAATTTGGGGATAAAGGATCCTGTCGCAGTAAAAAGATCTTTTAGCACTCTGGCGTGAGAAGAGAAGCAATGTCACTTTTAATTCCTGATCAGAAAGTTATTTTACTTTTCCCGACACTTCTTACAGTTCTTAACACAAAAAAGAACAAATAGAAAATTGAGTTACGTTTTACCACCAGCGTAAAGTCACCTTTGTCCTTTGTCTTAATTGAGAATTTCCATCAGAGGTCATTAAGCGACACGTTCTTCAAACAAAGAACTTATTCATCTCATGGGAATACATCCACTACGAATTTCTTTTCACCAAACGACTAGAAAACCTTAACGAAATAATCATTCTGACGCATTTTTTTGTTTGTTAAAACTGCAAGAAATTGATCATGCTTTTTTGCAAGTAGGAAATAGAAGGAAAGTTGTAATAATTTTGACAGATCTGTCGTGTCGCGAGCAGAGTTTGCGGAACAATGGCCACACTATGGGATGCTATCAATTTGTTTTAGTCCAGTTGAATCACTATGGCAGGATGGTAAGGTGACGACCAATCATAAGCCTGAATAATATTTAGTTTTATACCACCCGAACTGGTGGGACATTAATAAAACATTCGTCGCCTTTCAGGAATAAACAAGAATCATTCCAAGTTTTAGCTGCACATCCGAGACGAGGAACAGAATCCTATCGAATTCAGGTATGTTGGCAAATTTTGCAGATGCAGTCAGCTTTTTTTTCGCTTTCATTTGAAATCTTTTTTTTTTTCGGGTTTCGTAAAGTAATTGGTGCGATTTTAACAACCTTGCTATGTAGCGTGTTAAAGTGCAAGGTTTTGCAGTAAATTATCGGCCATAATTTGTGTGCGGGAAATTTACGGGGAAGACTCTTATGGCGAGGCAAAGCTACTGCTGAACAAAGCTGGTAATAGATTTGTAAATTGGAAAAATTATAAAGATATTCATTATTCAAAGTAAAACAACTTGCATCTCTTTCAGAATTGGTTTGTTTTCTAGTGAACTCTTATTTCAAACATGACTCAAATTTGAAGCATAAAAACCTTCAACTTTCTCGATAACTTAATTACGCATTTAAGGGGTGTGTTTCAAACAGAAGTTTACTTCGCTTAACTGACAAGTGCGCTCTGTGATAAATTAAAGTAATATTCACAAAAATGACCTGGAAATACGGTAGTTATTCACTTGTAGAACTATATTTAATGTGATTTATTTACTCTGCGTGGTACGTAGTTGGGCTCACAATCTTGTCTGCGGTACGATTTAGTGAGGCTTTTGAAATTTAAATCAAGCCCTTGACTTTGTTTGGGCCTGTATCTGGCTATCGCAGCCGCATAAATTCCCAAAACACTCGCTCATGTAGTGGTAGCAATCAGTAAAAGTTGTCCGTAAACCACATGTTTTAATCCGATATAACACGTCGCATCATTTGCAACGTAAATAAGAGGCAATAGACGATTGACGGTAAAATGTTATCGTCTACCTGTATCTGCACAGTTCTGCCGATTCGTGCCGTGTTGAATGTCTTCAAAATTCATTCACTGCAGAAACGAATGTTCTCGGAAAAGACTGAACGCGGAACGGGGAACAGCGTTAATTCAACAATAGATTAGGTTTGGGTGTTTCGTTTGTTATTCGTATTAATGCTTGTTTACGTCGAGTTGGTTTCACTTTTCCATCCCTGCGAACAATTCAGTGCAATCATTTCTTTCTAATGGTCCGAAACTTTGATTGTAATGAGCCAGTTACACTTTGATTAATGTGTGTTTCAACCTTCAATATCTTATACTTAACAAATTTGTAAACAGAACAAGTTAACAAAAAAAAAGGCTACCCCTTAATTTCTGATTTAATTTTGACTTACCTTTTATTTGATTTTTCAATTTTAAATTAAAATCTTAAGGGTGATTTAAATTGAGGTGTTAATTTCAAGCCAGCTGGAGCGATTTGCATCACAAGTGAAGCTTAGCATTCAATCTATTCGACAGCAGTATTTAAGATCCCACAATCAATTCTTTGGTGGTGTCAGTTTGGGTTCAAAAACCTTTACCTTTAACCTTTTCATTCTCAGAAAAGCTAAAAATATGATTTCTTCCTACAAAATTATAACATTATACCGAAATCAGACGCTGAGAAGAGACGAATGCATCAGTCCTAGAGTTTTATCGAAACATATTTAAAAACGAATTCTCCTAACTTGTTCAAAGAGAACCCGGTACAGGCAACAATGGAGAAGAACAGATTGGACTAATAATTTAAAAAAAAATCCTCACTCTTGGTTGGTTATGTCATTTTGAATGCATTCGATGCATCTTTGTGTACGAAGGAGAAAAGGTGTGACTTTGTATGGGGTAAAATTATCCGGCGGGATCTCGTGACATCCTGAGGTAAACGTGCTCTTTGTTCAAGTAAACCGCTGGCTAAGTATTTAGCATTACTGAAAATTGTGAACACTATCGAAATCATTTTCTCTTCTTCAAATTTTTTTTGCCAAAAACACACCGTTTTAGCTCCACCATCAGTGAAAAAGAAAAAAATTGCGTTCCAACCTGAATAAATTTTGCATACAAATATTCAACTTTTTGTACAATTAAAGTGAAGATTCACCTGTTTAAAGATTAAATCAATTGTCTTTTGCTAGTCTAAATAACGCTTATCTTTTATCACATTTGCCCAAACCATGAACGATCCAGAAAAATGTATACAACATTCATATGCAACACCATGGATTGATCGACAACATTGAGAGATACTCCTGAAAATTGTCTCATTATTTGATCAATTTTTTTTGCATTTAATTTTCCAGTTGTGTTACATATTAGTACCCGTGGATAGCATTTAGCCGCTCGCTCGAGAATGAAACAGTTTTTTTGTTTTAATTTCGCTCAGGCGAATTGATGATCGCTTCGTAAATTTTTTATTAGGACAGAATTTAACAATGATCTTGATTTAAAGACAATTCCAAATGAGGGTATGTTTACATAAAATCTCGAGACAAACCCCAAAGCAACGCCTATTCCATATAATTTTAATGTTGTCGGTATATTTTTTCTTAGCCTGTCGCCTGTGTCACAGCAAATTTATTGATAACAAAGTCTATATTCCCATAACTTTTTAAGATATTTATTTTATTTTCTCTTTGTTTCTTTTCTGTGTTAAAAATGTATGCATTAAATATTAATTACTTTGCTCTCCAAAGAAAACGACCACTATTGTAGCAAGATCTACTTTTCTGGATTTTTCCAGTCTTTATTTCTTCAAGATAAGCATCAAATCCGCCCACAAATGTACGGTGGGTAGCTCCACTTCTTCAAACTGTGCGAGGAAGTCTTTTACCTTGCTTCTCCGCGCTGGTCTTTTAAAACTGTACGTGCCATAAAAAAAAATTCGCGGTTGAGCCTTGATGTGGTTAAAATTTTTCGCAGCAGGATAGAACACTATACAAGACCTGATTTATTCAGATGACAACAAGTAAGACGCGTTTTAGTGACATACAAAAGCTTCGTGAGTATCTCTCACTTGTCGGTGTAAGTGTCGTGTGCTTTCTGAAAAGAATTGAGTTTTGGTTTCGCCTAAGTCACCCAATGCGAGACTAACTTTTGAACCTTCGAAATTCTCAACTTGTCTGTGGTTATTGTTTCTCGTTTTCTTGCTGTTTTTCTTTCTTACCGACACCCTCTTCTCAATTTTATTGCAGATAAGTCTTTCGAAGTCGGCTCATCCGATGGGCGTGTTTTCGCATCCAGAGCTGCGAATCTCCTCCTCGCGTGGGCTCAAAAATATGAAGCGACGACAATAAAGTTTCCCAACCACTATTCAAAACACAAAGACGATAAAAATTCGTTCATCTTTGCTTCACGCACTCAAAGGTAAGCACAAATTATTCAACTCCAGCATCTGTTGTAATTGCCTCTGGCTCACTTATGCGGGATAGCCTTGGAGTTCAGTTCAGCTACAGACCATGTTTCATAATTTCATCTCTTGATCTTCAGCCGGAGAACAAAAAGCTTTCTATTCTATGGTGAACAAATAAACTGGAAGTGTGAGAAGTTCTGAAAAGATTAGATCTAATCTCACCATCCTGTAGCTGTTGCCTTAAGCTTTCGACTTTCTTTTTCACTCAAGAAACTTATCAAGCACAGCCGGCCGGTGAAACTGCTTTGTGTCACTTACTCACACGATTACCCGAAGGCCAGTTGCGTCGTTTTCGAGTCCTCGCTGGCTTGTAATCTGAACAACATCACAGTATTTACAAATCATACCAACGTTACTCCTGCGGGTTGGATTCCGTAATGACATTACGTCCATGCATAAAAATATACTCTTATTTCTTATCTAGCTTGATTGTTTACAGATAATGGAAATAACTCAATTTTCACAAATGCGAACTATCGCATACCATATAGAGCGTAGTTTGCAGTATGTTTGGTAAAAGAGGGCTATAATTTATACATGTCTTGTCTGGCATAAAGCGAAAAAAAAAAGATAATGAAAAGACAGTTCGCGTGTTCATCAATTAAATCCCCCTTAGGAAAAAGCATTGTGTCAAAATTCTTGCGCGCGTCAAGTAAATGAAACTTACGCACGCAAAAAAAAACGACATGAAAACCGGCTTAAGTGAATTTACCCAATTGTAAAATTCCATGGGTACAGCGTTCGGCAAAGCATTCTCGTTCACATCTTCTAGCGAAAAAAACATTAGAACCTAGTACACTCGTAAAATTTGTTATGTAAACAATTCTTTGAGGAGCAAGATGTTATTAAATACAGAGTGCTTATTAGCTCCATACCACAGTGACAATTCCACGCCATCTTAATCAAGCCTTTCTTGATATGCAGACTGCCTCTCAATTAATTAACTAGTTTCAATTTTCGAGAAGCTCTATGTTCCGATCTCTGACTAGTAAGGAAGACGAAACAAGTTAATGCAACAGAATTTTATGTAACTACCATCAAGAGATTTTAACTCTTGATTTACCTAACAGCAAACGATTACAACCTCCCTTGCTGTTCCCGCGGTTACCGGTCAGTGGTGCTCAGTTCACTTCATGTTACGACACTTAAAGTCAAATCTTGATGATTAGATAAACGAAAAATTATTCGAACAGAGAGGAATGACAATTTAAAGATCAAATTGATTGTTGTATGTTTTCATCAAGATCTTATCACCTCTATAATGTGGGATATTTTTTAAACTAAATTGAACCTCTAGCGCAAGTAAATTAGTTGCTTTAAAGAATTGCTACCTGCTAACTAGGATTTGCATGAGATCCTGATAACATGAGGAGTGAAAGTCTTAAGGCTGGAAAGAACAAAGATGAACGTTGTTTCGCAGATGGTAAATTACTGGAAATAAAACGAGTTACAAAAACTACTTTCAATCTTTATTTTGATTCAGTCGTTAAACAGCGGTCATCAGTTACCTCTCGTCTCCTCACTAAAATGCGTGCGGGAAGAGATGCATGAAGATCTTGGAAGGAGAGAGCTGCAGTAATCACTTGTGCGCATTTCAAACCTAGTTTCATGTTCAACTTATGAATTTAAAGGATTGATTAGTTGTACCTGTAGGGCTGGTAAAAAGTAACTTTTCTTTTTCTCGTGATTTGTCGTTATAGACTGGTCGTAAATTAACCCACAGTAATGCATGCGCTCTCAGTGGCCGCATCGTCACGAACTTCCGGTTATGATGGAGACCACTATGGTAGAAGTGAAAATTTGTTGCCGGAACCCTATGGCCCACAATCAGTCACAACAGCGGATACAGGAATAAGAATTCGCATCAACGTCCGGGGACTTGTTTTCGAAACCTATGAACAAACTCTGGCCAAGTACCCTCAAACATTGCTCGGTTCGCCAAGCAAGCGGAGGGAATATTACAACACTCTGAGCAAGGAATACTGTTTTGATCGTGATAAAGTTGTGTTTGATGCCATACTGTTTTTCTATCAATCCTGCGGAATTTTATCATGTCCCGAGCACGTTCCACGGGAAAGTTTTTTAGAGGAAATCAAATTTTTCCAGCTTCATCAAGCGGACTTGAGGTACAAGCAGGAAATTGAACCTGAGAAGGTGAAAGATGTTGAAGAGGAGATGCCCGAACATCCGATTCAGCGAAAAATTTGGAGGCTTTTAGAATACCCTCACACCTCCATTTGGGCGGATTTGCTTGCAAAATTCAGTTTACTTGTGATAATATTATCAACGATAACATTTTGTATTGAGACTATCCCGAGGTTTAATCGGCGCACTGTTTGTCGTGATGTCACTTCGAGCTCCTTACACAACAATACCAACGGTCATATATTGTCACGTGACCTCTACAACACTTCGCTGGGCGATAATCACATCAACCTGACAGAGACACACTGTACTGTTATAGAACGTGGTACCTATTGGTCAACGATCGAGACTGTCTACGTAGCATGGTTTACGTTTGAATATGTTTTGCGACTTATTGCTGCTCCAAATCGAATCAAATTTATGACTTCCGCCTTGGGTTTAGTTGACTTTTTAGCCATTTTGCCATTTTATATCACTCTTATCTTCGAAGCGGATGGTGTCTTGATGACGTCATTTCCGGTTTTAAGGATAATTCGCCTCATTAGAGTGTTACGAGTCCTGAAGCTTTCTCGCTACAGCAAAGGCTTGAAAGTTCTCGCTCAAACATTAGTTATGAGTGGAAAAGACCTACCGTCGCTATTAGCAGTTATGATTATTAATGTGATCCTCTTCTCCAGCGTCATTTACTATGTTGAGAATGACGTGAAAGACAATGACTTTGATAGTATACCAGACGCCTTTTGGTGGACGATAGTCACCATGACCGCAGTGGGTTATGGGGACAAGGTACCGAAAGGTGCTCTGGGTAAATTAATTGGAGCCATCTGTGCTGTATCCGGGATAGTTGTTCTGTTTTGTTTCCCCACCCCTGTCCTGCTGTCACACTTTGAGGAGATGTACAAGCTAAAGGGAAGTAGTCCGGCGAACAAACAGAAAGGGAAGGAAAAGCAAAACAATGGGAAACAGGAGGATGAAAGCAAAATGAAAGACACTGAAGTCACTCTGTTGGGAGAAGGAGAAAGAATTGAGATTTACGTTTAATTTTTATATCCAAATTGTTTAGGTATGGTTTCTCTAGACCCCTGAAAAAGGTGCAAAGTTTTCAGAGGCGAAAGTTAAGAATCACAGTTTTGTTAGAAAAAGTAACGATATAAATGATAATGAAAAAGAATCTCATCCCTTACCCAGCTTTCCCTCGGTTTTATGTAAAATTTCACAGACAATGAAAAGATGTAGGTACAAGATATAACAAGATCCGTAGCTAAAAGACGAAGACTAGCTGTGTAGCAGTCGAAACGTTGTAATCAATAGAGTTGATAGCCTGACTCTATATCGCGAGGCATGCGATTTACGTTCAATTATAAAAGACTTTCACAGAGCAAAAAGAGTCACAAAGATTTTGATTAAAACTGCTCGAGACTCACCTGAAATATACCCTCCACCTGAAATATACCCTCCACCTGAAATATACCCTCAACCTGAAATATACCCTCAACCTGAAATATACCCTCAACCTGAAATATACCCTCAACCTGAAATATACCCTCAACCTGAAATATACCCTCCACCTGAAATATACCCTTAGCATTGCTTGGTGTTTCTCAGTATGTGTCCTACGAGTAATCAAATTTATAGTTTTGAGACGAGAAGCGAGCTGTTATCGACTGCATCACTGTCGTACTAATCTTGAAAAGTTCACAATACTCTACCAAGGTCCCAAAATTTGGAAATCTCTCCCAATATCGATAATTCGTTCGACTAGCTTTTGTGCATCTAAAAAGGAAGATGATGATTGAATTTTAATGAAATGAGTCTGTATTGACAAAGCCGCATATCCACAACTTAATCACAAACCTATTGACAACCGAGGTGACCTCCCACATTAGTCTGGTGGTTTCGTGGAGGTCTCTCCGCCTTACCATACTGTTGAAATTGCATTAACATTCGTTCTGAAGTGGCTGATAATGATAATGATGATGGTGATGAAACCAGGGTAAGTAGTTGGTTCATCAATTTTGAAGAGGAAGAGGCTACTTACGTGTCACGTTAATCACGGTTTTATCTGCTGGCGATGTAAAGTTACGATCAAAGCTATAGAAGACAACTAACAATCTTATTCCTTAGTGACAAAATTAATATTATTTTTGCGGATTCATTAGATAAAAGATACTGGGGAAAAACGCGGGAAGAACACGTGAAGAGATCGTAATCGCTAACAGACTTTAAGAATCTAAAACAATGTTTTAAACCCATGTAGAAATTATCTCCATGGGATTAACTCCCGACGTTATAAATTCATGAGAGCCGAGCAGTCTCGAAATCCTTGTGCCTCGTGAACTCTGAGAAGTGCCTGATGACGCCCGATGACGCCTGATGTCCCAGGTTTAACGGTGGACACGAGATTTTATTTCGTCAACTTCATTGACAGTACAACGATTTGTGCTGGAGGAAAAGGGTGAGTTCGTAATCTAATCAATTTTCAGCATTTCCCTTTTTTTCACACAACTTCTTAAAGATATTCGCTCTTTGGTTATTTGAGTACTCTGGGAAAAAGTTATTTCACTTGTAACTTATACTTAAAACTAGAAAACTACTCAAAAAAAAGCTTTTTTAAATAAATTTTAATAAGTCACGACTCAGGCAGCCAAAAAAAGTACACCTCGCACGCTAGACGTGCCTATGATTAGACATCAGAGTGGAGGCATGGGGCGAGATTCCGTTACCTTTGAATAAGGTGAATATGAAGTCATGCCAAGCTGGGGCCGATTGTAGAAAGTAGATCGACTTTGTTTGCAGATTTTCACTGTTTTTATGATGCGTCGACGTAGGGGATGGAGAGAAAGAGATTTTGCCGAAGGTAGGCACTTAGGTTAGCTTTTTCCATGAAAAACCGGGGCATAGTTTCCCGATATAGTTTGGAAATAGATCTTGATATTCGATCGAGATCACGCACATTTATACAGTAATGCATGAAGTCCGTCCAATTTGTGCAATCTGGAAGCTTTTTTAACTTCGATCTGTACAGCTTTTGACTTTTGATCAAGATCTGCCTCAGAAGAAAGAATCTACAAAGATCTCAGTACCTGATTCGAGTATTCGTGGGTAGCTACTATTTCAGGCTGGGTTTCGAAAATCCCATCACAACTTTGGCGCCCGAATTTAATTTGTAATTTAGTAAAACATCGTCCTAAACAATAGAGAATCGGAAATACACTCGTAAATATTTCTGATACCCGTAAGAGCTTGATGCATCATCTGTACAACACATTTACACTCATATTGGCGAAGTTTCTGCACAGCCCTACATCTCCATCATGCATACAGTTCTTGAAAACCATAGGATGCCTTTGGGAATACGGTTTTGTTTAACCCCTTAAATTTCCAAGATCTGATTGTTAATTCTCCCTTCTAGCTTATAGATATTTCCTTGTAAATTAGTTATGAGAGCATGGTGCTAGATCAAGATAGTTCTGGAAGTTGAAGGGTTAAGGGGGCTATACAGAAATCTTTCTGATGTCATCAGTTATCATTACTTGACCATTTGATATTGTTATAAAGTCATGACGAAATGTGTTTTAACCCTTTGAACTTTCCACTCTCAAGATCTCATTAATAATTCTCCTTACTGTCTGCAGTACAATTCTTATGATGTGAGTTTGGAGAATTTGGTTTTGGATCAACTAATAATCCCATAATTGATATTTTTCTTTATTCTCATCACTTGTCTGTTTTATATTGTATTGATATTGTAAGGAGAAATTCTATCTTGGTCTTTAAAGGTTAAATCCTAAGAGTGACCAGCATCTAATTTCTCCTTACAGTAATACTGCTGAATCAATCATAAAGATCATGAGAATAAAGGAAATGATCACCAACCTAAGAAGCTTTGATTGTTAAACAAATTCTCCTTGTCAGCACCTTAGGAAATGTATAGAGAGTTGTATGGAGAATATACTTACTGATGTAATGGTGTGAAGGGTGAACAATCTCTCTTTGTGGTCAGCAGTTGAGATGCTATGATTTTCTTAGAGCAAGAGCATC